>NW_022990432.1:121975-195583 GCF_902827175.1 Gymnodraco acuticeps
ACGGTAGCCCGAAGCTACGACACCGAAGTGTACGGTGGCCTTCCGCCACGCCTGACTTCGCAGGCTATATATATATATTTTTTTCCTTTACTCTTTCTTTCTCTTTCCTTTGTTTTGTAACTGACACCGGAGTGTACGGTGGCCCGAGTCCACGCAGACTGCAGGAAATACATTTTACACTGATACGTTTGAGCAAGGCCTGGGAATGAAATACCTGTGTGCTGGAGATGAAGCCCGTTACATGTAGTTGCAGCGTGAGACGAGACATTATTCCCTGTGGGCGGGGCCCGCGGAATTAGGACAGGAATGCAGTTTTGAATATCGGGAACCTTAGTGAGACATGTATACTTGTGAATGTGTTTATGAGCCACCACCAGTTATATGTATAACTACCATAGTTACTACCAGAGCCTTTTCTTATCAAGCTCCACATTTGTGGAATCAGCTTCCAGTTTGTGTTCGGGCGGCAGACACCCTATCCGTTTTTAAGAGTGCGCTTAAGACCTTCCTTTTTGATAAAGCTTATAGTTAGGGCTGATTAGATTCAGCCCCTAGTTTTGCTGATATAGGCTTAGTTTGTCGGGGGACATCTTACTTCTTCCTTCTCTCTGTCTATACCTGTGTACTCTCATGTTCCGATTAACCCAGCTTCCCCAAATGTCTTTCTTTTTGGTGTCTGTATACGCCGGGATCCGGAGTCATGGATGATCCTGCGCTCCTCTGTCCTGGATCTTGAGTCGTGGCTGTGGTCCTGGATCATAGGTCCTGGATGGATATCCTCGTGGATTCATCTTCCTATTATACACACATGCATTTCCAAACATTTGGACTACCTATGTTGCAAATGTATTATCTTTTCAATTTACACACGGCATCTATTGCACGTCTGTCCGTCCTGGGAGAGGGATCCCTCCTCTGTTGCTCTCCCTGAGGTTTCTCCCATTTTTCCCTTTAAACTGTGGGTTTTCTTCGGAAGTTTTTCCTTGTACGATGTGAGGGTCTAAGGACAGAGGGTGTCATATTGTCATACTGATATTTTGTACAAACTGTAAAGTCCACTGAGACAAATGTAACATTTGTGATATTGGGCTATATAAATAAACATTGATTGATTGATAGTTAGGGTCCGGGAGATCTTTGGGGAGCCAGTACGGTGCTGATGTCTGGGCGAATGTAGGTTGCGAAGGCGGAGGAGGTCCACCGTCCTAGTTGTTGAAGGGATGAGGTGGAGAGACCTTGATTAGCAGCCGAGGTGGCTGCACCTATCCTAAAGGAATTTCCTGAGTATGATGTAGGTGATAGGCCGGATTTAGTGAGGACTTGCTTGTTTACTGAGCGGCAGAAGAAAGCGAACGTTCTCCATGCGAAATCATAGGATCTGAGGTTGGATGCGGCTAAGCCCTTTCTCATGTAGAATCTGGCGGACTCGAGGTGCCGAGCTAGGGGACTCTTGATTAGTGCAGAGAGAGGAGATGAAGTGGAGGGATTCCGACTGGTTGCGGGCTGGCTTCCGGGCAGAGGCTCTGGAATGTATGGAAATGAAAGCGAGAGAGGGAGTCAGCGACGACATTGAGGTGACCGGGGATGTGGCGAGCTGTGATGATGAAGTTGTGGATTATGGAGGAACGCGTAATGCTTCTCATGAATGGCATGATGTCGCTGCACTGGGAGCGCGCCTTATTGATTATTTCAACCACTGATTGGTTGTCGCACAGCACCGAGATGCGTTTACGGAACCACAGGTGACCCCATACGTGGCATGCAACAGCGATTGGGAATATCTCGTGCAGAGCGGAAGATGAGGCATGATTAGGGAATGACGGGGGCCAGGGCCCTGCGAAGCACTCGCCCTGAAAGAAATCCCCAAAACCCACGGATGGGGCGGCATCCGTGAAAAACCTGATTGAGTCGGAGGAACACGCGAGGTCATCATAGAAAAAAGTAACTCCGTTCCAGTGGGCGAGCAGGAGAGACCAGAAACGTAAGTCTGAGCGGCAGCCTTCGTCTAGGAGAACGCGGTCATGAAGATTGTCGACCGCTGATGCTGTGTCCAGGAGGCGGGAGATGAACGAGTGCCACTGGGGGATGACGCGCATGGCGAAGTTGAGGTGTCCTAGAAGGGAGAGCAACTGTTGTTTTGTGATGATGTGTTGCTCGCAGTATGATTTTGTGATGTCCCGGATGCGTTGCAGTTTGTCTGAGGGGAGAGATGCCTTCATCTCTATAGAGTCGAGGGTGATGCCTAAGAACTCTAGGCTTGTGTTGGGACCTAACGTTTTCTCCTTGGAGAGGGGGACGCCTAACTCCTGAAAGCAGTGTTTTAGTTTGCCTAGTGAGGTCCCTGAGCTGTCCTGTGGCGGATCTATGAGGAGGAAGTCGTCCAGTAGGTGAAGGACGGAGGGGATTCTAACTATGTTCAGCAGGATCCAGCAAAGCGCTTCCGAGAAGGAGTTAAAAATGCAGGGGCTGCTTCTGCACCCGAAGGTTAGGCGAACGGCGAAATAGAATTTGGACTCCCACTTAATGCCGAACAGATTCCACTGGGACGGGTGAATAGGAATGATTTTGAAGGCGTCAGTAATGTCCGCTTTGGAGAGCCACGCTCCGTGCCCTGTGAACTTAATCAATTTGATTGCATTGTCCACTGAGGCATAGTGAAGGGAGAACTGCTCTGAAGGGATGATGCTATTGACGCTGCGAAATGGGCCGGAACGGGGAGCGGACAGATCGAAAATCAGTACTTGCGTGTGGCTATTCCGATGGGATTTGAACGGAACACTGGGAAGGGGGAGGAGCTAAAGGGACCGATTATATATCCTTTTTGGAGTTCTTTGTCGATGAGCTGGGAGACTATGTTAGGTTCTTTAGCGGCTGACTGAAGATTTTTTGCTACGAAAGTAACTGTGGGAGATGAGAGGACCCCTACCCTGAAGCCTTGGGAGAGCCCTGATAGGAGATAGTCCACGAACACGGAATCTGGGTGGGTGGATAGCGCAGCTGCTAGCTGAGGGATGTTAATGGGAGTGGAGGGGTGATGTTTCAGAATGTTTTTCCGCCACGAGGTTTTTGGCGCAGAGCTACTAGGTTTTGGTTGCGCCTGGGGCATACGGACTTCGGGTGTGCCTCCCTGCAGAAACTACAGATATGGAGAAATGAACAATAGGGGTGAGTACAAACATTTTCGTTGAATCTAGCGCAGAGTTTATCTTCGTATCTCGTGGGCACCTGACGGTTTGGTCTATCGATTCCGGAATACTGCATGTGAGAGGCTCTGGGCGCGGAGAAAGGCACTGATGGGCAGAGGGCAGCGATGTGGCCCTAAACTCCGCAGCTGTTGCAGGAAATAGCGGATTGCCCGCCGGTAGCCATCACGAGCAGCTCGATGTCCATCACTGACCAGTCGAGGCGGATATTGCTATGCGCTGGGTGAAGCGCTGCTTTACTAGAAAAGCTCTTGTGATACTGGTAGAAAATGGATTTCCCGTATCTAAGGTTGATATCTCCGATAATGGCCATGTATGCATCTAATTCTGCTCTTCTCTCAGGGTAGACGGAGCAGATTACGTCACGGAAAATGCCGAAAGCTACCATGAATTGCCCTACGCTGATGTCTCTGATGAGCCTGGGGTCTGCGGTCTTAAAGACGGTGGTGATATTTCCTCCTGTGGCGATGGCTTTATCGCACTCCGGGGAGGGCAGAATAAGGCTAAGCAGGTTAACATCCTTCCCTTCAAGAATTTTTTACCTGAGCCGTGTGGAGATGTTAGCGGCTTGGGAAATAAAAGGCCTACCTGCAGGGGGGGCTGGGAGGGCCGAAGCCAGAGAATAAGGATTAGCTGCCGCTGGGATGCGTGGAACACCCTGACCTGAAAACCCCAGCGGGACTGGGGCAGCGAGCGCTGCTCTGAGTGCGACAGACGTTGACGCTCCTGTGCCGGAGTCTTCAATGGCCTGAAGGCGAGCATCGATGGCTCTTATGGAGCTATTCAGGGATTGCAGGGCGCTGGCCACGCTATTCTCCCCGCTCCCGGCCTGGTGAGCCTGGGAAGGGGTGGACTTGGGAGGCGGACAGGGTCCTGGAGGGTTCGATTTTCTGGTCCTTTTTCCTCCGCGGCCTCGGCCGCGTCCTCGCCTTGGTCTCTCTGGGGAGCTGCTTGGGGCTGCTTTCTCGGGCTGGGGAGCTGTGCTGGAGACCTGATCCGAGAGCTCTCGGAGCTGCGAGAGAGTGAGGCCTGGAGCTGTGGGGATGCTCTGCTGCTGGAGTCGGGCGATGAGGAAGTCTACCTCCGATGATAGGCCGCTTTGGGGAGTCGAACCGGGATCAAAGATATCCATGCCAGGTTCGTCTGAATTGTCCGAGTTGGACATCTTGCACTAGTTTTCTGTTTGTTTTTTCTCACGAGGAGGAGTAGTATTACTGCTACTGTTTGCGGTCATCTGCAAATGACAACTGACAGGGAGGAAGAGCAGGCATTTAAGGCATTTAGCATGTGCAGCTATTGGCTGCTGAGGGGTGACGCTCTCATATTTAATGAGGGGGAAGGGAGCCATACAGTGACGTGTAAGTGACTCGTGTTAGGTCTTCCTTATTGAACTTGCGCTAAAGCTTTCATTAGTCATTCTATTGCTCGAAGTGGAGTCGAAAGAGATGAGTTTTCAGTCTGCGCCGGAAGGTGTGTAAGCTGCTGTCCTGTCAATGGGGAGCTCATTCCACTATTTTGGAGCCAGGATAGCAAACCAATGTGTTTTTGCTGATGGGAACTTGGGTCCCGCTCGCAGTGCGGGTGCAGCGAGCCGTTTGGTTGATGCAGAGCGGAGTGCACACGCTGGGGTGTACAGTTTAACCATGTCCTGGATGTAGGAAGGGCCAGATCCATTCGCAGCATGGTACGCTAGTACCAGTGTCTTGAAGTGGATTCTAGCAGTTACTGAAAGCCAGTGAAGGGAGCGGAGGAGCGGAGTGGTGTGGGAACATTTAGGAAGGTTGAAGACCAGACGAGCCGCTGCATTCTGGATGAGCTGCAGAGGTCGAATGGCACATGCAGGTAGACCAGCCAGGAGGGAGTTGCAGTAGTCTAGGCGTGAGGTGACGAGAGCCTGGACCAGAACCTGCGTCGCTTTCTGGGTCAGCTGGGGACGCATCCTCCTGATGTTGTAAAGCGTGTATCTGCAGCAGCGGGTTGTAGCAGTGATGTTTGCAGTGAAGGACAGGTTGTTATCTAGGGTCACACCCAGATTCCTTGCAGTCTGAGTCGGGGAAACAACAGAGGTGCCGATGTTGATTGTTAGGTCAAGAGTGGGACAATCTTTTCCCGGAAGGAAAAGCAGTTCAGTCTTGTCAAGGTTGAGCTTGAGGTGATGATCAGACATCCACTGAGAGATGTCAGCTAGACAAGCAGGAGATGCGTGCGACGACCTGGGTCTCTGAGCGGGGAAAGGACAGAATTAATTGGGTGTCGTCAGCATAGCAGTGGTATGAAAAACCATGCAGGCTAATGACTGATCCGAGCGAGTTTGTGTACAAGGAGAAGAGGAGGGGACCAAGAACAGAGCCCTGAGGGACCCCTGTAGTTAATTGACAAGGGTCGGACTCAGACCCTCTCCAAGTTACCTTGTAGGTACGGTCTTTCAGGTATGAGGTGAGGAGGGAAAGTGCAGAGCCTGAAACTCCAAGTTCTTGGAGAGTGCGAAGGAGGATCTGATGATTCACCGTGTCGAATGCAGCAGACAGGTCCAACAGGATGATGACAGAGGAGAGGGAGGCTGCTTTAGCCGTGTGCAGTTCCTCAGTGACAGCAAGGAGGGCAGTTTCTGTGGAGTGACCTGCCTTGAAACCAGACTGGTGCGGATCCAGAAGGTTGTTCTGATGGAGATAACAGGAGAGTTGTTTAAAGACAGCGCGTTCTTTCTAATCGCTGTTCTTACTATAAAACATCATCCCTCCTCCACATACAGTTATCCAGCCTTGCTCCACACCAGAATGACCTTTCAATATGAGGACAATCAGAAAACATGTACGTTAAGTTATCGTCTTCTGGCTCCACTTTCACTTTTCTATACTGTCATTTTTATATATTGTTTATTCAGTGATAAGCATTTCTGATAAATACTAAATGACCCAGACAATAAGGCTCACATTCAACGCTTATCTTCAAGTCTGTATGACTGAGCAAACATATCTGATAAGATAATAATATATTACACATAAGTGTGTGTGCGCGCGCGCAGTGGATAGAGCCTTGGTGTTGGAATCAGGGGGTCACAGGTTCAAACCCCACTGCAGTCAGCATGTCGTTGTGTCCCTGGGCAAGACACTTCACCCCAAATTGCTCCTGTGGGGATTGTCCACGGTAAGTCGCTTTGGATAAAGTGTCTAATAAGTAACATGTAATGTAATGTGCGTGCGTGAGTGAGTGTGTGTGTGTGTGTTTCAGTTTCATTTTGTGTGGTTTACTATCTCAAACCTGTAATTGTTTTATTATGCTTTACAAGTAGACAAAAGAAGGAAAAAAAGAAGAAGGAAATAGAGCCACAAATCTATTGACTAAGGGGCGGTCTCTATCACAACAGAGCCGGCCTGATAACCATCAAAGCAGACTTGTCTCTGGTTTCAGACAGAGGGTGAAAAGAGGCAGCATGAGAAAAATAAAGAGCTTTTTGAACATTAAAGACTGTGAACATGTCACAGTAGAAGCACAAAATACAAATATGAAACCTAAAATGAGCATAAAAGGGCCCCTTTAAATAAAAGGCTAGGAAGGTTGGTTGATTTGGAGATGTGCATTCTGGGAAATGTATTGGATACTTTGAAAAAGCAATGCTACTTTTGCTTTTGCCTGTAAGTGAACTTGGCAGCCAGCCTTTTTTGGTTGTTGCCAACCACCATGAAATCTCATAAAATAGTTAATGTTTATACATTTTGTGATTTCTCAGCACAACAAAACGTATTTCTGACCAGCAGCCAAAGCACCTTAATATCAAACCCAGCCAGAGGACTTTGTAATGATTTATTTGATCTCCTTACTCGATGCGATTGTATGAAAGAGGCCGTAGACAAGACGCTGCTTGCCTCGGCAGCTCAAATTCCAGTGCAGCGAACTTCAACCGATTATTAATAGTCTGTCAAAACACAATTGAGTTGGGAAGAAAAGTGGAAGTACAGTTGAGGTGAAATGAGAAGTAACATTTATATGAATCTCTACTGGTTATAGAAAGGAGGGTGTAGAACTGTACTCAGGCATTTATTACTTTCGTTCTTACATAAAAAGGTAAACAAAGACAACCGCATGATATGAAGACGTATCAGGCGTTGCACCTCATTTTGAATGTGAAAGTACAATCTTTCTCTTCCATGAATGACGCTTATGGGAAGCAGTAAAGCATTTTTACATTTTACGGCTAGACAATAAAATCCATTAAGGTTTGAAATGCTATTAAATTTGAATATGAAAACCTCTGCTGAAATCATTTTCGATTCAATATTATTAAAAAAAAACTCTGTTCAGTGTCAAAGCTGATGACAAGTTCCTACAGAGTACACATTAAAGTAGTGTTCAAAGTAGGGCTGTCAACATTAACGCTCGCAAATAATCTGGAAACTGATACATTCAATTGATTAGAGAAGACATATTATGCACATTTTCAGGTTGATATCAGTATGTAGTGTCTCTACTGGGACATGTCTCCATGCTTTAATGTTCAAAAAGCTCTTTATTTGTCTCATACTGCCTGTGCTGCAGCACCTCTTTTCACCCTCTGTCTGAAACCAGAGCCCAGGCTGCTCTGATTGGTTAGCTGGCCAGCTCTGTTGTGATTGGTCAACCACTTACAGATGTCCCACCCTTTAATCACGTACAGTGTGGTGGAGCGCTAGCCGATAGAAGTGCAAGCGTTACATAGTGATGTCACTATGTTCTGGAAGTAAACAGGATTCAAGATAAGATAAGATGGACCTTTATTTATCCCCGTAGGGAAATTCACTTGTCAAGTCAACAATAGAATAATAAGGAACACAGATAATACAAATGGAATATACATGGGAAATAAAAATGATAAAAGTAAAATAAAATACAATAAATAGCATGTTTTAACAGTATTAATAGAATTAACAAATAGCGGGAGTTAAGCAATGATCCAGTGAATGTTCATATTTACAAATAGCCTTTGCAGCCAGTTACATAGAAAGGAAACCCCCAGAAGCATAATAGGGCCTCTTTAACACAAACTAAATACCAGTATTTTAAACTTGTGATTGACCATGATTTATACCAGATTATTAATGTGATTATATTTTGTAATCTCACTCAGAAATACTTTAAATTGTTATATAGTAATGTTATCATTGTGCCCTTGTTTCTGCATCCTGCTGTTTGTCCCTCACTCACATTTCAGTAACTGTAGAGCCTTTTGTTCCTGTGCACTCTGACAAAACAATGCCATGTTGTGACTTCCAAAAGTGGGCAGTGCTCTGGAATCGATTTCACTGGCGAGGACACATCTTCACGGGGTGAAGTCAGGAGATCCATTCTCTCCCAGAAGCTTTCCTACACAACAGTTATAATTCATGGCCATTCTATTGAAACACAAAGTCCATGGAGCAAGTTAACAGCTTACAGTAATAGGCAGTGAATCCACAGGTTATCTTGAAAAGCCATAGTGGCTCTTAGAAATCCGAAGGACAGCTGCACTGATAAACCGGAGATTTCCCATCATGACGCAGGGCTTCTCATTAAGTGTCTTCTGGGGAATTTCCTGCTAATGCACTGCCTACACTTTTCCAAAAAAAAGGAATCAGTTCGCTGCCAAGGTCCACAATTTATAATTGATTGATAAATTGATATCAGAATCTCGTTATAAGTGTTTTGAATACTGAAAAAGCCCTTACAAAGAAAAGTACATATTTATGAGTGAAACTAATTGAACAACTGAGTGTGTTATGCTTCGGTGATGTGGGATTATTAACAGAGTCATTACATAGAATAAGTTCAGAGGAAATACTTTGTGTGTAATATTGTCAGTGATCAACATTAATAATCACCGGGAGCACATCAACTGCATAATTCATTGGAGGCAGTCGCAATTTCTACAGGCTCGCACAACCTCACTTGAGGCCAGGAAAAGGCTAGTCACTGTGACCTTTTGACCTGTGCTGGACTATGGTGATTTGATGTATATGAATGCACCTGCCAATTGCCTGGTCAAGTTAGATGCTGCGTATCACAGTGCACTGAGATTTGTGACAAACTGTAAAGCATTAACCCATCACTGTACCCTGTATGCCAGGGCTGGTTTGCCTTCACTAACTGTACGGAGGCTCAGTCACTGGTACATTTTTATATACAAAGCCATGTTAGGGAAACTTCCATCTTATATCTGCTCCCTGATCTCACGGAAAATTGTAAGTGGCTACTGCCTGAGATCGCATGCTGTGGTTTTATTAAATGTGCCAACTGCTAGGACTGTCTTAGGGAAGACAGCTTTTAGATGTGCAGCTCCTCTGTCTTGGAATAGTCTGCAAATTAAATGGAAACTGAGCAATCTGGTGCCACTAAATGTTTTTAAAGCTCGGTTGGATGCTAGTCAATCGGAAGCTGTTGGTACCTGTTCATGTGGATAATTATGTAAATGATGCTGTATGATGTCCTTTTGTTGTTCTATTTATGTTTTTATGTTTCATGTGGAACTACTTGAGCAGGTCTCCCTTGAAAAAGAGATCAATGATCTCAATGGGATTCATCTGTATAAATAAAGGTTTGAAATGAAATGAAATGAATTGTATGAGCTTTAGGACCAATTTCCTTAAAACCAAGCTATAGGTCATTTTGTTATTGTCTTATGTGAACAGTGGTGGAATAGATATTCAGATATTTCTTTTGTAAAACTTCACATGCCACATCAAACAAATACTTTAAGTAAAATTCATAAATATAACCCTTAAGTGATTAAGGGTACAGCAGTGTTAGCAGCAAATATACCTGAATTATACATAGTAGAAAGATGTAGGTTAGTGTATGTATAAATCACATTACATACAGTACAAAAAGGCCATAAGCATTCACATATAAAGTAAATACAGCGACAAAAAGAATAAAACAAATGAAAAGGATATTTATAAAAGACAATAAAGGTAAAAAAATAAACAATTTAAAAACACTACAAGCGGTGCAGAAGTATGATGTTGTTAACCGTTATGTTGTGTTCGGGTCTCCCGTTTCAAGTTAAAATTATATAATAACTACGCTCTAGTTTTTTTTAACGGAACAAGGCTTCATGATATCCTCCACAACAGCTATATAAACACTAAACAACTGATTTTGACCATTTTAGCCAAGTCTGAAGGTTTCTAAAAATAAAGTGTATCATTTGGTGTTCGGGTCTGGGGAGACCCAGCAGCATTGTTGTGGGTGACTCGGGGTTCAATTTGGCCCAATCAAGATTCACCTTTGACTTTAGACACCCCACCCCCACCCAATTCATCCACTGTAACAATAAGTTAAAACTTTTTGGGGGATTGTATTCTAATAGTCTATTATAGTCAGATAACGTAATGATCCACTGTCTTCACTATAGGAAATATGAGTGAATTGAATCACACGTTTTACTTAAATATGTGGTGTAATGTTTTTTGGGGCCATACAATAACAACAGGATTGTATGGTTATGAATGCATAATAAGTTAGTTATGATGTAGTTAAAACAATATTGGATGATATTAATTATTTTTGAGTGTTTTGGACTGAGATAAATCATGGGTCAAATTTGACCCGCGAACACCATGAACAGCTTTCGAACACAACACAAGGGTTAAATGATTGTGACATATTTATTATCTGTAATCAATATTTATTACAACTGTTTAAAACTAATATATGCCTAAACCCGGCACCTTATCTGTACATCTTTATTTCTTTTTAAACCTTTATTTCACATTTAAACAAAAGTGTCTGTTCCTTGCCCCACATTTGCAATCAACTGTGATCAATATGTGAAATATACTTTAACCTCGTGCTCGTATTTACTCTTAGCACTTTCTGTTTGGATGCTAACAGCATTTTGGTCGACTATGACAAAGTCGAAACGTATCTAATCTGAATCTAAATGACCTCTGGAAAAGCACTACTAAACTGATTTTTTTTTATAGTACTCTTTATTCAATACAAAAAAGAAAACATATTTTTATTTTTATTAGGAACTATAACAAAAATAATGTTAAACACGGTCAAAAGGGTTAGCACCAGAGGTTTAAAGGGGCCCTATTACTGTATGCTCATTTTCAGATGATATTTGTATTTTGTGCATGCTTTAATGTTCAAAAAGTGCTATATTTTTCACTCTCTGCTCTTATTGGTTAGCCGGCAGGCTCTGTTGTGATTGGTAAACGCGTAGATATGTCCCGCCCCTTACCATCTCACATACAACGTGTTGGAGCGCTAGCCAATAGAAGGGTGAGTGTAAGATAGTGATGTCACTATGTAAAGATCTAAATCGGAAAATTACTATAGTCTTAGATAGATGTAGTGGAAAAGTACAATATTTTAGAAGTGAAAATAAAAGACGGTACACCGGATGATTGTATTTGAACATTCAATACACTTCAGACCGACAATGACTGCTCACATGTTTGTGATTGTTTGGCAGAGGAGTCATGCTGTCTACATCCTCTCAAGAAGACCTTTGAGTCATACAGTAGATCCATTAGTTAAGGATGCAGAACATGCCAGAGTGCTTTATCATATTATACTCAAACAATTCACTACTGTGGAAAGTTATCATGGCAGTAACCCTTTCCATTCCATTTGGCTCTCAGTAGCTGGAGAGTATTTAGGGATGAGTCTCTGGGCACTCCTTCAGTTGGTCAAGTTTCCTACTGTACTATTCCTGTAGAGTATTAACCAGCCGAGGATCATCTGTCTCCACGCTGCACTTTACCACCGCCTCAAACCGGATAGGGCTTCATCTTATAAAATAATAATAATACATTGGATTTTTATAGTGCTTTTCCTAATGCTCAAAGACGCTTTACATAAAATCAGAACAGAAACAGTACAAAGAAAACTAAAAACAAAACAGTAGTCCTAATCCAAGTGCTCATGTTCAGGTTTATATTTGCATGTTGTGCCTCTATTGTGACATGTTTACATGCTTTAATATTCAAAAAGGTATTTTTACTCATCTCCCAACCGTGCAATTTTTCCTTTTTGTGACGAGCATTACAAAAAGTTATACCATGACAGGCTTAAATTAATCTCCTGTATTTCACATTGCATGTCCTACCATGTACAGCCCTGATTCACTTCATTGTTCTCCGCTGCTTTTCTATTCATGTAGTCTTTGAAGTATCGCTATGAATAATGAGCAATTAATCCCCTGATCTGCCTTATTAGCAAAGTAAGTATTACAGTATGTGGATCTGGTGAGTCCTGGATGTGGAAAGGTTTCTGACATTACACAACAACAGAATATTGCTAAATGTTGTACATTTTTTCTTTGTGAGGAAAGATGAAGCATTGTTTGATTCGGTATGCATGAATTCAGGTAGGTTTCACACTGTTTACAAAAATATGTGGTTAATCCCGGTTTACCTGTCTGATCCTGAGCTATAACGTCAACCAACAGAGTCATATTGTAAATCTGTGCCATCAGCTCCTATCAAGCGTTGGTTTTGTGGCAACACTGCTTTGTTATGTCAAACTTTGGCCTCTTGCCCTGCTTCTATAAACCAGACACACAAGCCCCCTCCAACAATCCCAGCAGAAGATTAGCAGATAGATAGTGCTGAAAACTCAATAGAGAATATTTGACGAGTTATTGCATGTGGGTGCTGTGAAAACATGTTAATCTGCTCAGCGTCAATCTGTCTGCAGAGATGAAGTCTGCTCGGATTCACGTGATTTTAGCGCCCAATACTCTTTATTTTTTAACAAAAGCACAGGCTGAGCTAAAGCTATTCAGCTGCAGGGCAACGGGCAGGGTGGGATTTTCACGGCGGCCATGACGGCCATGGCCGTCGTAGCCCCTCGGTCTGGCCGTTATGCCCCACAAATAAGTGTACGTCCTACGGCCACCATGGCCTTTGGGCCCCTCGCACTGTTAAAAGTTGCTTTAAAAGCTTCAGAACAGTTTCTGAACTGCATTATGCTGCGTTCACAACGGACGCGATGCGAATACTCGCATTGCTCTAACCGCTGGAGTTTCACCGCGGCTGTCAGCTGTGTTTACTCCTGTCATTCAAACGGGACGCGCTGGAAAGGGGGTGGAGAGTAGGGGTGTTGAAAATAATCGTTTCTACGATGCATTGCGATGCGGACGTGGACGATCGATTATCTTCCGTCACTGCATCGATACCGAATCTATCGATGCAGTGACGGAAGATAATCGATTATAGCGTAGTAACGTTGCTTCCTGATTTTCTGGCCGCGACTTTACTATAACGTTTTTTTTTCTGTCACTTTAATATCAAATCGGTCGGTGACGCAGAGATCAGGGAACAGACGTGACAGCGGCACAGCAACACCAAACACGGAGCAGTCTGGTTAGCAGTCAATCCACCAACACAAGAACACCAGTCCAGAACCAACAGCAGAAGGACCCGCTCTGAATCACTCCGTGTCGCTGCGGCTCAGAGACACAGGGATTTATGTTTTTCAAAAATAATCGCGTTACAATCATGTCAGGTTTTTGGTGGATTTAATTAAGTCTTGGATTGCAAAGTATGAATGTCCTCTAGCAATTTTCAGACGATATATACGTGTGTAAAGTTTGTGAAGGCAGGAGGAAAAAAGCTTCCGCGATCACCGTCTCCTCTCCGTTCCTCCAAACCCCGCCCCCTCCTGAAAATAATGAGTGACAGGCTGATAGTGACCCAATAGAAACTTTATTATTCACTTAATCACTGAGATATAATGAAGCTAATTTAGGGTGTGTTCACACCTAATAGTCCGCTCTCTGGTGCGCACCAGACCACAGTTTGTTACATTGTTTCATTTTTCAGAAGGTTCGGTTTGTGTTCACACGGGCAAAACTCAAACGGACTATAAACTTTAAACACAAGTCATGTGCTCGGAAATGCTGTTCAACCATTGGTCACACATTAAGGGGGTAAAAACTTAAATCCCGGCAATTTCTAGCGGAGACTCCGCCATGGCGCATCGGCACTTTCGGCAGGTTATTCTCATGCTGCTGTTAGTCTGGAGATCAATACACACTAGCGGCCCGCGCATATGATTATATAATCAGACAACGTCCGTTAAAAAACATTATTACATGGCTTTGTTGAATACTCGATTCTGATTGGTCAATTCAAAACACGTGACACGTTTTTAATCCAGAACAGCAGACCGATGTCAAGGATTTATTGACCGTTGTTAAGGACTATCACATCTGCACAAATAAATCCGTTCGATTTAACTGTATACAGTTTGGCTGAAACTAACTGACAAGACAAGAGCGACAAGAAAACAGCGGAGAAGTAACGGGCAGAAACCCTCCTTTTTACGCAGCGGTCCAGACATAGACATCAGACGGCGACACATATTCAGTGTGCAGTTACTTTGGCATTAGGGCAGGGATATCTAGATACTTTCCAAGGTTTGACATCATGAAGTGTGCTACTTTTAAAGCAAGCAACGATGTTTTCAAATCTGTAATCAAAAAGCTCCTCAAAAATGCTATCGAAGCAGTTCCTGCCGTTGCTACGTTAGTTCAAACAGTAACAACGGACTATTTTTCTTAGCGGATGCATGTCAATTTAAATTATACAACTATTTTTTTAAATCAATAAAATCATTTTCTAAATCCACAAAAGCATTTCAATTAATATTGGGAGTCATGTCGTTACTTTGTTGAGAATGTGGCCATGTAATAAGTGTTACATGAGACGTTCTGCAGAGGAGGGGCGTTTCACCGACGACAGGTGTTCTTACTTTTATGTAGCTGACGGAGAATTGTTACTTTACACGACACTGTTTAACACTTAATTCTGCTTTACTCTTTAACTAAACAACCGCGGATGTCTTGAAAGACTCTTTCGCTAAAGATTTTTGAAGATATCCGCGTTCTTGTGACACGTAAATACTGCGCTTCCTATGTTTTGGTGCGGACTGCGTTCACACCAGCAATGAACCGCTCCAGAGTTCGCAAGCAAGCGCTCCGAGACCACCTATTTTAGCGGACCAGAGTCCGGTTGTTTAGTTCACTTAAGGCGAGACACGGCAGGCAAAAACATCGTTTTTCAAGTACTGGTCAATTTTGAGATTTTGTGCTATTTTGATTACATAACATGTTTTCTTTCAGGCTTTTGGAAGGAAAACGTACAAAATACACATTTAAGTGTTTATTTTACTATAGTTTGTCTATTTGCGTCTGTAGATTTCTCCTAAATTCACCAAAAGTTAGCATTCTAACGTAACATAAAGTACCGCGACCGCTGTGTGCACCATGTCAACAGAGGTATCGCTGGAAAGCTCCGTCTCTCCTGCACAATCTCATCGGATCCAAATATGGTCATTTCCTTTGTATCAGCAACCAATCGTGAAAGCACAAAGGGGTCTTAAACCAAGAAACGAAATCTCATTGGCTGGTGTCAATTTCTGACAACGTGATTCGTTCAGATGCGTCACGTGGTGTGCTAAAACACTTCCTGGTTAGCTTTCAGCTAAAAATTGAAATCTCAAAATGCCAAAAGAACGGCGAAAAAAACGTTCACAGAGAAGACGACAACAATTGTCACTTGCACGAAGCAAGGTTATATAAAAAAAAATGACCCTGAACATGAAATACCTTCACGGAGTGCGTCGATGTGCAAGCTGTCATTCAAAGAACAGGAGGGTTTAGCTAGCGCCTCACTGCAATCTTTAAAGGTCGTTTTCTCAAAATGAGTTTTTTCTCCTACTCTGAGTTCGAAATTTCAACTTCAGTAGCACGTACATACACCAAACCTTCCAGTTATATTCCTATCAATATTATGAAGGCTTTTACAGAAGGGTTTGTTCATATATAATTCATAGCCTGAATTATACAACATTGTATACCTAAAAACATGGCGAAAATGGATATTTTAGGGCTGTTGACAGTATTTTCTGATTTATGGAATGATAAAAAGAGATATCCAATATCCCTTCTGTAAAAGCCTTAGATACTAATATGACTACAAAATGAAACAAGAATTTTGAATCTGGCTATATCCAAAGTTCAGATTTCGATTCCTGAAATGTGTTAAAATATGTGCATATTTAATGAGATAATGGATAATTTGCATATTTAAACATGCTATTTCAGAAAACTTGTAATACAAAAGACAATTGCCTTATTGTCAGTAATTAACTGGAGAAATTTCTAGCTGATACCTTTAAGTTAAAAAAATTACCCTATTCACCTGGGGTGTCTCGCCTTAAGAGGTCTCGGACTGCGTTCACACCGACCCAAATGAACCGCACCAAGCGGCTAAACGCACCAGGGTTCGATTCAACCGGACTATACAAGGCAGGTGTGAACGCACCCTTAATCTCATACATTCATGGGATTTAAGTAACAGTAAGACAGAGAATGTAAGTGTGCACCCACATGCAGTATTTTTGTTTGTATATGCTGTTGTAAATACTCCTGTTGTCTGCTGTGTTCAGACCCAAGTCCTGTGTGTGATGCCTCATTCAGGACATTCAGTGTCCTTTTTTTAAACAGAAGACCGTTGCTAGAAGCTGCAGCTAGACTGCAGAAGCATTATTTTTTTGTTTTTGAGGATGGAACAACTTCACACACAGATATAGGGAGGCGAGACCTATACATTTCATTTATTTTGGTTTATAAATTAATGTCAAGATATTTATGTTGTTGATTTCTGAAGCACTTTTCTAAATAATAAAAAGAGAGTTCATATGTATTTACTGCATGTATGCATTGATGAAAAATAAGCCATGTGCAGTAATATAGAAAATTAAGGATGCAACGCATTGGTATGAATCGTGATGCATCGGGATATCGAATTGAATCGAATCGTTGACAGGATAATCGCAGGGTGGCTGGTGTCTCCCTTAGGGATAAGGTGAGAAGTTCGGTCATCAGGGAGGGACTCGGAGTTGAGCCGCTCCTCCTTCGCGTCGAAAGGAGCCAGTTGAGGTGGTTCGGGCACCTAGTTAGGATGCCACCTGGGCGCCTCCCTAGGGAGGTGTTCCAGGCACGTCCAGCTGGGAAGAGACCAAGGGGTAGACCTAGGACCAGGTGGAGGGATTATATCTCTTCGCTGGCCTGGGAGCGCCTTGGGATCCCCCAGTCAGAGCTGGTTGATGTCGCCAGGGAAAAGAAAGTTTGGGGCTCTCTGCTGGAACTGCTACCCCCGCGACCCGACCACGGATAAGCGGGAGAAGATGGATGGATGGATGGATGGAGTTCATATGTATTTACTGCATGTATGCATTGATGAAAAATAAGCCATGTGCAGTAATATAGAAAATTAAGGATGCAACGCATTGGTATGAATCGTGATGCATCGGGATATCGAATTGAATCGAATCGTTGACAGGATAATCAAATCGAATCGTGAGACCAGTGAAGATGCACAGCCCTACCGGGGCGTATCTCCATGTAAATACTGTGGTGGAAACCAACTACGACCAAATTAACCTATTTTATCGTGATTTCATTGTAATACACGTTTCAAAATGATGCCGAAGTAACTAAATACTGATAACGGTTAGTAAAAACCATGCTTTAATGCTTTGACAAGTGTGCAGACAAGACATGCGAAACCTTTTAAAATGCGTGTTTTGTGAATGGAGATTGGATCAATCAGGCTAAACTAACGTTGTAGCTGCTCCGTCCAAACTCACAACAACGTCCTAAAAGCAGAATTAAAACAGCGACTGTATTCGTCATGACAGTCTGTAGTTTGTACATCTTTAACTTTTGTCCAGTTTCTGAACAGATATGAGGAGCTGTGAGGAGTTGATTAAAGAGACACACACACACACACTTTTGCATTTCAAAGTATTGCTTGTTCATACAGTTGGATGTTGGAGCTTCACTGTGCACTGCTGAATGATGTATGTGCAGAGTTTGACCCTTGAAGGCTGTTTCTTCTGCTCTGAAATGGAATCTATTTGTTACATATTAATAGAATTTTTGATTATTTTTTTGGATTTGTGAATGGGAGTAGTAGTAGATGGAAAACATACCAAACACTAATTATTCAAAGTAAAGTATTTCATTTTAGATACGTTAATACTAAGGAGGCATAGGCCTATATGATGATACGATTATTGATATTAAAAAAGTGATTTGTTTTTTGTCATTAGAAAGTGAAGTTATTTATTTGTAAGCTCCAAATCCTAATTTTTTCCTCAATGGCCTTTCCGCCCTGAAAGAATGTGTGACACCAAAGGCCAAATGGCCTTGCCCCTAAAATGACGAAAATCCAAGCCTGGCAACGGGGCAAAAACAACCATTTCACAGTTTCAAAGTGGCTTGTTTTGTAAGTGGCATTCTGTACATAATCAGCGTAGAATATAGCATTAGCCAGCTGCTTCAAAAACAGAAGATAAAAATGTAAATGTGATAATCCAGCCACAATAAAACAAGTCGTCAGAATGAAACTGAAATGTAACTCCTTGAAGGGTTCAGAGACCAACCAGAGTCTTGTTGTTTGGGATTTCAATCCTGTTGTGTTTTAGTTTCCTGTTATTCCTCCTCTTTCCTAGGAAATAGGCTACGCGTTTAGAAACAGAACACGATGTATTGTTAGTAGGAGGAGACACAGAACATCTTGCTGACAGCAAAACTAGCTGACTTGCAATCAGTATTTACATGCAAACATACTAATTTAACATTTAGAGCACAATGGCAGTGACCCACCTAATTAGTTGCATGCAAACTTTCATTCAAATCACAAACAGGAACGTACATGTTTCTACAAAATAGTCCCACAAATATGCAGATCATTATAGGCAAATAAACATATCATTTTTCCCTCGGTTGTTATTCTGCATAAACATACCCATGCATGCCAAAAAGTGTGTGAGCGTGCTAAGCAGCATTGATGTTTGTGTCTGTATATCATTTGTGGGCTGTATCCAATTTAGCATGCAGGCTGCAAGGGAAATGCTTCTCTTCTGGGAAGACGAAAGTGAAAGTAATCTCTCCTGCAGGGCCCCCTATCTGCAGCCACATGGCAACAGATGACGCAACAGAGCCTTAACAATCCTGATTGGCTCTTTTTTCTCAATGCTGCTTTCAAAGTCTGTTTGAAACCAGAGGTGGGAGAAGTACTCAGATCTTGTACTTTAATAAAAGTAGAAGTACCAAAATGTAGGAATACTCTGTTACAAGTAAAAGTCCTGCATTCAAAATTGTACCCAAGTAAGAGTAGAAAAGTATTGGCATCAAACGATACTTAAAGTACCAAAAGTAAAAGTACTCATTATGCAGATTGGTCCATTTCAGGATAATATATATGATATGTTTTGATTATAATTATTGATGCATTACAGTGTTATCAAAGCTGGTAAAGGTGCAGCTTATTTGAATGATTTTGTATACTGCAGCAACTAAAGTCTGATTTAAGTGTTGATTAATATTGCACTTCATTAATCAAATCTGCAAAGTAACTACATTACATTGCATTTAGCTGACGCTTTTATCCAAAGCGACTTACAATAAGTGCGTTCGACCAACAAAATACAAACTTGAAGAAAACAGAATCATATAAGTACATCAGGTTTCATAGAGCAAAAACATTTCAAGTGCTACTCAACTGGCTTTAGATAAGCCAGTCCTTTATTAGTATATAAGTGCTTTGTTAGTAATTATATCGCTCGAAGTGGAGTCGAAAGAGATGAGTTTTCAGTCTGGAAGGTGTGTAAGCTATCTGCTGTCCTGATGTCAATGGGGAGCTCATTCCACCATCTTGGAGCCAGGATAGCAAACCCACGTGTTTTTGCTGATGGGAACTTGGTCCCCCTCGAAGTGCGGGTGCAGCGAGCTGTTTGGCCGATGCAGAGCGAAGTGCACGTGCTAGGGTGTACGGTTTAACCATGTCCTGGATGTAGGAAGGGCCAGATCCATTCGCAGCATGGTACGCAAGTACCAGTGTCTTGAAGTGGATTCTAGCAGTTACTGAAAGCCAGTGAAGGGAGCGGAGGAGCGGAGTGGTGTGGGAAAATGTTGGAAGGTTGAAGACCAGATGAGCCGCTGCATTCTGGGTGAGCTGCAGAGGTCGGATGGCACATGCAGGTAGACCAGCCAGGAGGGAGTTGCAGTAGTCTAGGCGTGAGATGACAAGAGCCTGGACCAGAACCTGCGTGGCTTTCTGGGTCAGCTGGGGACGTATCTTCCTGATGTTGTAAAGCGTGTATCTGCAGCAGCGGGTTGTAGCAGCGATGTTTGCAGTGAAGGACAGGTTGTTATCTAGGGTCACACCCAGATTCCTTGCAGTCTGAGTCGGGGAAACAACTGAGGTGCCGATGTTGATTGTCAGGTCAAGAGTGGGACAATCTTTTCCCGGAAGGAAAAGCAGTTCAGTCTTGTCAAGATTGAGCTTGAGGTGATGAGCAGACATCCACTGAGATGTCAGCTAGACAAGCAGAGATGCGTGCGACGACCTGGGTCTCTGAGCGGAGAAAGGACAGAATTAATTGGGTGTCATCAGCGTAGCAGTGGTATGAAAAACCATGCGGGCTAATGACTGATCCGAGCGAGTTTGTGTACAAGGAGAAGAAGAGGGGACCAAGAACAGAGCCCTGAGGGACCCCCGTAGTTAATTGACAAGGGTCGGACTCCGACCCTCTCCAAGTTACCCTGTAGGTGCGGTCTTTGAGGTATGAGGTGATGAGGGAAAGTGCAGAGCCTGAAACTCCAAGTTCTTGGAGAGTGCGAAGGAGGATCTGATGATTCACCGTGTCGAATGCTAAATAAACTAAAGGTATTAAGTTAATGTAGTGAAGTAAAAGTACACGATTTACCTCAGAATTGTAGTAAGTATGAAGTAGCATAAAAGGGAAATAGAAGTATCTCAAAATTGTTCCAAAGTACAGTACTTAAATAAATGTACTTAGTTACTTTATGACACTGTTGGAATCTAAATACATTGTATTTCTTTAAATCATGCATACAATACCTTCAAAAAGGGTTTTATATGCCAGTGCCATTCATCTACTATCAATGTCTTCTTCCTGGAATTACAAAGCAGACCTGAGTAATTTCGGCGTTGAAAATTAAGGACATGTTTTAAAGGGAAGTTGGGGGTTTCTTTTTAAAAGACTTTCGTGGAACAGTGAGTTGAAACCAAGGTAGTTTTGGGGGATTTAACATATCCGTGCAAAGGAAAAAAAACAAAGAATTGTAGATTCTTTGGAAAAGTTCTCGCAAAATCATAATTCAGCAGAAACATTAAAGAGAAGGAACATCTGTGAAGATTGATATCTGAGAAAACCGTGCTTGTGTGTCACATGAGCTCAACTGTGTTTCCAAATTAGGTGGTGAAAGATTGATTTAAAATCAGTTTTTTTAAGTGGCATGTCCTCATCATCCGCTCAGCTCTTATCGCCACAGGGCTTTATCGCTACAGTTCAGTTTTGGCAAAGAAAATGTGAAGTCCAAAGCTCCTCCTACAATATGTCAAAAAATATATCAGACATAAAGCAATTCAAAATACAGCAAAAGGAAACATAAAAATAAATGCAAAACTAAAATAGTACAAGATATTGTTGCAATTGACAACTTTTGGGTGTTTTCCCATCATTCTTAGTTTGTTTTATCTTGCTCTGGTTTTGCACACTATGTAAGACATTTGCTCTTTCATAAAAGTGATGAAAGTTCACATTAAAGGTGGGGTAGGTAAGTTTCAGAAACCGGCTCGAGATACACTTGTTGTTATATTCCATGGAATGCTCTTAACATCCTGATAGCAATGAATATCTGAAGTGCTTTGACAAAAAATCCATACAAAAATGTCATCTGTGGAAGCCGTGGCGCTGTGAAAAGTACAACCAATCCGTTGGCTAAACGGATTGGATTGCCGCCAGTGCTGGAATTGGGCCGGTACTCACCGGTACGCAGTACCGGCACTTCTGGTTCTGACCCATGGAGTACCGGCACTTCTTGCTCAGTACCGGCATGCTGGCGGTACTCCGGTACTCATGCACCGTGCCAGTACTCAACACTCTCCCGCCGTTCTTATTATACATCCATATATATATATACAGCCGCCCGGTACTCAGTAGATGCGTCATGAGGTGCCGAACGGACATTCTCATCGCTCTAACCGCTGGAGTTTCACAGCGGCTGTCAGCTGTTTACTCCTGTCATTCAAACAGAACGTGCTGGAGAGGGGGCGGGGCTTATCTTCTCCATGTAAATACTGTGGTGGAAACGACTATGTCAAAATACACGTTTCAAAATAATAATAATAATAATGCCGAAGTAACAACATACTGAAAACTGTTAGTAAAACCATGTTTTAATGCTTTACAATTTACATACCTAGATGCACGTGTGTTGTGTTTATGCAGTGCAACTCCCACCCAGTGGGTGGCTATGTAGAGTGATAGAACAGAGCAGGCACGCCCCCGAGAGAAGGAAAGCAAGTCACGTCACAAATTAGCATTTCTAAAATGTTAGCGTGGATTAATAAAAGTGCAAAAAGACAGCGGTTGTCGCCGGAAGAAACTTCAAATACAGAGAATGCTGTGCCTGTGTTGGAAATTGTGTCTGATGGGGAGCTTTCTTTGGTTGATCCTCCTGCTCCAAGTTCTAGTGCATTAGCATTAGCACTAGCTCCGCCGCCTCCTCCAGAGCCTCTAACGTTAGCTGCTGCTGGCGCAACTGCCACCACCAACACCGGGCAAAGCGATGCACCTGACTGCTGGACAACGGACCAGGTGCAATATTTTTGCAAGACCAATGCATGGCTCCTTCTTAAAGATAAGAAGCTAGGATGTCGGATATGCAGAGATGTCAAATCTTTGGGAATACACACTGGACAAGGACTGAAACTGTCAACTGAATGGGGTGAGTGTGTAGTGTCTCATTTCGGTGTTGACAAGGGCAAACAACAAGCTAGCCTGAGAAAAAAAATCAAAGAACATAAAGAATCACAAGCCCATGTAAAAGCTGCTGACATCCTTACATCTGCTTCACGTGAAACTATTCAACATCAAGTGCAGTCTATGCATAAATCTGAATTAGACACCACTATCAGAGTTTTTCGAACGGCATATAAAATTGGCAAACATAGCCGGCCATTCACAGACATGCCAATTGATTTGAATGTACAGAAACTGAATGGGCTGAACGTGGGCAGGGTTTTGCACTCCAATAAAACCTGTGGCGAAATCATCGACCACATAGCTCATGAGCTGAAGAAAAAAATGGCAAAAAACATTACAGAAAACCAAAGAAAACTCTGTGTTTTGGTCGATGAATCTACCACTATTAGTGGTAAAACGGTGCTTGTTGTGTGTCTACGCTCAGCATTAGCTGATGCTGAGCCCGAAACGTTTTTTTGGGAGCTGATCGAGTTGGATGGAACAACGGCTGATGACATCACAAAGGCGTTAATGGAGTGTCTTGGAAGAGATTTTAACGAGGACTTTTTAGGTCAGTGTTTCATTTCTTTTGCATGTGATGGGGCTTCAGTCATGCTAGGGAAGAGAACAGGCGTTGCTACCCAGTTGTGTAGTAAATTCCCAAGCCTGTTTGTGTGGCACTGCTCCAATCATCATCTAGAGCTGGCAGTTGGGGATGTGGTCAAGGAGGTCTCAGGGCTCAATCATTTCCAGATCTTTTTTGACAAACTCTATTCCTTGTTCCATGCCTCCCCCAAAAATCAGAGGCAGTTAGCGCAGTGTGCGCAAGCAGTCGGACAGCGTCTCCTGGTGATAGGGCGTGTTTTGTCCATCCGCTGGGTGGCTTCAAGTGAAAGGAGCGTCAGAGCAGTCTGGGAAAACTACCGAGTGCTTCATGATCACTTCACAAATGCTGCAAACGACACGAGCAGGGATTCCAGAGACAGAGCAAAGTACAAGGGCCTGGATGATGTGCTCACATCTGCAACGTTTGTCAGCAATCTGGGACTGATGTACGATGCGCTCACAGAGCTCAGCGACCTCTCTCGGCAACTCCAAAAAAGAGAGATGACACTGCCTACAGCAGATAGGCTCTTAACTCGAGAAATACGAGTTTTTGAATCCATGGTCACCATGCCTGGCCCACACATGACTACAGTTCATACAGCTCTAGCTGAGAAGTCCTTCAAGGGTGTTGCCCTGCGTGAGAATGGCAGGCTTGTACAGATTCATGCAGGTCAGTTTTTCCGCAGTATGGTAGAGAATCTGAGACACAGAATGACTTCCACAACCTCCTCTCATGTCAGCACAAGAGAAATCCCATTACATGGCCGGGAGGCCCGGGACAATCAGCTAATCCAGGACATGAAAGTTATCCATCCTGGAAGTTGGCCTGAAGAGGAGTTAGACGTACAGTATGGGGACGTAGAGGTGCTACGTTTGTGCGAAGTGCTGAAAGTGGACAGAAGAGAGACTGTTCAGGGCTTTCGCGAATACAAGGAAACCAGGGCATCCCGTACACCTGCTGCCATGGAGCCTCTACTGAAAGCAGTCCGAACCATCGCTGTCTCCACTAGTGAGTGTGAGCGGGCATTCAGCTGCATGAACGATATCCTTACTGCAAAAAGGAATGCTCTCTCTGTCAGCCGACTGTTCAGCCTGGTTTTCATTAAATGTAATGGACCATCACTAGGACAGTTCAATCCGGAACAGTATGTGAGGTCCTGGCTGGCAAAGGGAAGGAGAAGTGCTGATGAAAGAGCCTGTCCAGCTCCAGCCCCTGATACTGATGTCCCCAAGGCCTTCTGGAGCCTTTTCTAACAATGTGAAGTATATTGCAAAGCAGCTCACCCAGTGAGAAGACTTTTGGCATAATGTGCCGATTTGTACAGATCCTGGAGATAGAAGGACTTCAGACCAACCAGGGAGTTATCTGATCAGCTTGGTGTTCAATGTAACTCTTTACCATGGCTCAGACTTTGTTACTTGCAGTTACAGTTTCTCATTTTAGATTGTGCAAATTTTGCATTTGTTTTTACATGTTCTTTGTTCATGCTCTTTATCATTTTTCTGAGTTGGAAAGTTAGATTGCATCATAGTTTACTTTATACATATTTGTATTCTTCAGTGGTGAAGTATATTGCAAAGCAGCTCAGCCATGTGAGAAGACTTTTGGCACTTTTTCGTTTTTCGTTTTCTGAGTTGGAAAGTTAGATTGCATTCAAAATGTACACAAATACTTAATTTTGTTAAAGCTTTTTATAAAAAATGCTTCTGACCAGAGCTTTGTTTCCTTGTCATTAATGTTGAACACCACCAGAGGGGCTCTCACCTGAAAGGTCTCTGCTTCATGTGTCTTCAGCAGAAGATCTAGACTTTGATTGCTATATTTTCAGTTAATATTGACCTTACTGAGCTTTAGCCATATCCGCTGCCTATCATAAAAAATGTTAAGTACAGTGAACCTTTCTAAAATATACAGTAGTAAAGAGACAAACCCACCAGCATTATAGTAGCCAAATTCTTGTTTGTGGGCTGTATATATAAAATTGACTTGAAAAAGTTGCTGATTTTAGAGTACTGGCACCTTTTTCATTCCAATTCAAGCACTGACTGCCGCCCTGTCTGTCAGCCTTCCATCTCGTGCATGCACAAATGTATCTCGTGCCGTCATTGGGCGTGCATTGCGGCAGTTACTTCAATGACTCGCCAGCAACAGGCGGCCACTCTCACCAGTCTGCTGACGTCATGTGCGCGTTCATGTGTGTTGGAGGAGGTGCTCTGTAAGGAAGTCTGAAGGAAGGGGGGGATTCTTTTCGGCTGTGTACTTTCAAATTCTAGTGCACTCGAGCCGGTTTCTGAAACTTACCTACCCCACCTTTAATGGCTCAATGATTCATCCCTTTCGGCCCTTTGTTCATGAATATAACACCTTATTAATTTAAAACTGACGACAAGATCTGGATTTCACCTCTCCTGTTTCTGCAGTGCTGTGTTTCATTGATAGTAACGTGTTCACTCCACAGACTATCACGTTTCAAGGTCATGCAAGTACAGTGCGTGAGAGCTGCTCCTGTGTGAGGGAGTGTTTGCTCCAAGCCAATGTTAAAATGATGCGTTTATTGGCAAATATAATCCTCTTGGATGCATCTTACTTTCTCTTGTTATTCAGTGGTTTATTGTATTATAATGTTTTATGACTGTTCCTTTACCCTCTGTGTTTTACGATGTGTTAGATGCTGGTTTTTAATTAATTGCATGTTTTTATGTAAAAGCCCTTTGTCCCTCTGTTTGAAAGGTGCTACATAAATACATGTCCTTATTCTTATTGCTGTTTCTGTATGATGAGTTATCTCAGACATTTATTTGAACTCTCAGATGTGTGCTGCAGCATCAGTACCGTTGTTCTGCCTCCGCTAAAGACCACCAAAAGAATCACTTACAGGAAGACACACACGTGCACATTCACACATACACGCATACACACACACACACTCACACACACGTACAGGTTTACCGTACATTGTCCTATTTCTAATTCTAGTCTTTCCACCTAGAAGACTTTCAGTCATAAGTTACCCTTTGATATGAAAACCCACATACAGAGTCGCCCCCATGGCACACCACATCCCTGTGGTGGCACTGACACAGTTTAGTGAAGTCATGTGACCTTCTATGAACGTGGTATCTGGCACTTTGTTCCCAAATAAATCAGAAGAGCACGTCAGCATGTGTGTGTTCGTGCATCTGAACCTTGAAGCCTGCATTATGCACCTTGAACTATTAAAGTACTGTAAAAACACAGATGTCTGCACAAACACACTTCAATACTGCAAATCTCGTCCTATTCCAACAACAATGTCACTTTTGATGCCTATTGATGTCTAAAATAACAGTCTACAGAGAAAAAAATATATATACAATGGATTGTGCAGCCATTTTTTTTTTTTTAAAGGATCCCGATTATCTCACTTACAAAGAAATGAAACTGAAGTGATGTCAGCATCCCATTGTGGTTATCAAACAGAAAAAGGGAATAGGGTGTTACTGTTCCTATAACAATGACTCTTTATGGTGGTAAATATTTGCTCCCAAGACTGCATAGCCTACACCTACAGTGTGTGATTGTTTGGGTTAGTGACGGCATTAAAATAAGGAAATGGTACTTCTCCTTGTAATTTAGCATTTCAGAAGAAGAGGATCTATGTAAACCATTTACAGTAAAATAAGACGCAGAGAAACAAGCACATACCTACAGAAACTTTGATTTAAAATAAAAGGTTATAACTTTCTAGAAGACCATTCTTTGGAGTTTCGGTTGCAGTTTGGTATAAACCAGATAATCAAATGCTACCAGTTCTTGTCAAGTAGAGAGCTTGTGGTGACAGAAAAGTCATGCATCGTTAAGAGCTGATAATGCGTAGTCTATTATTCAACACTCAAATATGATTATGGGACAGAATACAATAACACAAATGCTAATAATGCTAAACTTTATTTATTTAATATTTGTGCAAAACATGTTTCAGAAGTTGAGGCCTCTTCACGTTCTGTTTCGAGTTTTGTTAAATTCACTAAACTAAGACGTGATGCCAGCTAACTGTCACAGTGTCAACTTTACCGCTCCACTTCTACAGAACAAAGACATCAGTGTTATTAATAGTTACTCCTACGATTTCCTAATACATTCAACATGTCTGCTGTGGAAATTTCCTTAAATTGTTTGTCAAAGGTGGAAAACTTCCAAGAAAACCCTTTGTTCCGGACTGGACCTGCATTTTTAAAGGGGCCCTATAATGCTTTTGGGGGGTTCTTATTTCCTGTAGTGTTCTATAGGTTTTTGTGTATATGGTTTGAAAAAGCTAAAATTCCCTCCAGGAATTCATCTCCCTCACTCCCCCCCCCCCCCCCCCCCCCCCCCGCCTGAAACGCCTCCATTGGACTCTTGTGTTTACTTCGGTAACACAGTGACATCACTATGAAACACTTGCGCCCCTATCCGCAAGTGCTCCAACACATTGTACGTGATAGGCTAAGTGGCGGGACATCTCTAAGCGGTTGACCAATCACAAAAGAGCCGGCTAACTAACCAATCAGAGCAGACTGGGCTCTGGTTTCAGACAGAGGGTGAAAAGAGGTGCTGCAGCACAGGCAGTATCTGGTGTGAGGGGTAGGGGTAGGGGTAGGGTTAGGGTAATGTTGTGAATCGAGTGGCCTGTGTTCGTCATCCATAACATACGCCTGCCCATACCATAACCCCACCACCACCATGGGCCACTCGATTCACAACATTACCCTAACCCTAACCCTACCCCTAACCCTACCCCTAACCCTACCCCTAACCCTACCCCTACCCCTCACACCAGATACTGACTGGTTTTCGGACCCCCCCAGACCCCCCCCAATAAAGCAAAACTGCACGTTTCAGAGTGGCCTTTTATTGTGGCCAGCCTAAGGCACACCTGTGCAATAATCATGCTGTCTAATCAGCATCTTGATATGCCACACCTGTGAGGTGGGATGGATTATCTCGGCAAAGGAGAAGTGCTCACTATCACAGATTTTTTCAGATTTGTGAACAATATTTGAGAGAAATGGTTATTTTGTGTTTATAGAAAATGTTTTAGATCTTTGAGTTCATCTCATGAAAAATGGGAGCAAAAACAAAAGTGTTGCGTTTATATTTTTGTTCAGTGTAGTATATAAAGGTGGAGCGAGCAGGCAGTTAGCTAAGCAGAGCACACAAACTGGAACAGGGGGAATTTGTTAGCCTGGCTCTGTCTGAACGTAATAAAATCCATTTACCGAAGTTAATTTCATTTTCACTTATTAACACGATTTATCTCGTTTGTTCAATCAGTACACAAATTGAAGCGTACAAACTTCTATTTCTAAAATGTATTTCCATTACTTCCAACAAGAGGAGATTTCAAGAAGTTACTGGTTAAGGTCAAGAAATAGTCCTGCTCATTACCCCTATACAATCAAAACATGTCATTTCAACACCATTTAAACACTTCCTTTTTTCTTATTTTCATAACAAGAAACCAAGTGAAACCATTCCTAGAAATATTATAACGTATATTTGATTACAATAAAACTGGTCATAACTGTAACCTTTGCTGATAGGAAAACCCACCTCAAGCTATTTTTGGAATTGCCATTTAAGATGTGTCAATTAATAAATATTCCAGAGAACAGAGGGGCATTTTGGGGGGGATTTTAAAATATGATGTCTTGGAAACAAGGGCAGGTCATTGGATGATGTACAACCTACATGTATTCTTACATGTTTTACTTTTAAGAATACATGTCTAAGTATGGAGTATGCTTAGAAAATGTTGTCTAAAAGAGGGTAAATATTGGTATTATTTATTAGTTAGTGTATTTATAAAAGATTTATTGGAATGTATTCAGTTACGAAAGCTCAACCTTGGTGGAGTCACACATGTAATTGTGTAATCGTGTGCCATCATATAGTAATTGTAGGTTTGTGTCTGTCTTCTTTCCTTCCACTTTACAGGAAATACAAAGAGAGCTTACTGTACCTGTTTGCTTTGGACATTGGATTACGATATACTTTTTTTAATGATGGATGTGTACACTGAGTAAAATGATTTACGAGAATCCCAGTACAAACCAGTTCTGAAGTGTTTAGGTTAGGGTGTTGCCACAAAGCACTCCGGTCCAGTTGGACTGGTGCCTAACCTTGTCAATCAGTAAATTATTGCAACTGCTTACTGCCGCATTTACTGTGGGTGTGCATTTAAAGTGCCGAATTACTAGCTTGGGTGGAGCTGCTGTGGACAGGATCAGACTGGTGTTTGCTGGTGTTTTAAAAAAAAAAAAAAGCTTGTCCAATTAGAAACAGGCCCAATATAAATGGCCTCTGGAAGTCCTGACATCCCCTACTCAACACTAAGAGGTATTTAATATCATTGATAGTATGTCAGTATCATCTTGAAAAAATCCTGCAGGTTGACATTTATAAAAAAGAGGGATTTTTCTTTTCGGTCGCTGATAAAAGTCTACTCGTGTAGCTTCAAGGAGGAACCTTATAATATGCTATTGTTTGATTGTGGTGTCACCTTTAGTGTCAGTTTATAGTTCAGCATCATGAATGCAACAAAGATATAGCTCTGTCTCCCTCTATCGGTAGGAGAGAGTCCCAAAACCAAGAGCACCAGGACTCCATGTGTTATTATGTAAGTTAAAACATGATGGAATAGAAATAAATACATGAATAAACCTTGGTATCTGTGGTTTTTCTGAAATATGTGCACATTCTGTTACCAAATTAAACATGAAGGAATCAAACTGTTTTGTATCTATTTTTCTGACAACATACATTTTTGGAGTCATGTTGTACCGGAAAGTACAAAAGGTTACAGAATTTGAGAAATTAGTAAATTCATAGAATGTAGATATTATTGATTATATCCATTATCAATAATTATGTTTATGTTTTTTGTTACCTTAATCGTACGCTACATTATACTATTAACATCGTTTTTATTTATGTTTTACTGTTGTACCACCTTGTACAATAGGCGTTAGCAGCATGCTTATAAAGCTTGTTTAGATTTGAATGTACAGAGCCAGACATAATCTACTTCCTAGGAAATTAAAAACATTGTTCGTAGACAGAGAGGGTGGGTATCATTTGAGAGGAAATCTACATTTTAAACAACTCAAGGTCAGAACAACTCTGAGAAGTATGAGTTTAACAATCTGTGGGGTGACTTTATGGAATGGTTTGGAGCAGGAGTTCAAACAAAGCACAAGCATAATTCAGTTTAAAAGGATGCACAGAAACACTTTTTTGGAAAAATATGAGAATGAAGAAAGGTGATTGGAGATGAGAAATTATTGTATATGTATAAATGTAAGTAGGAATAACTTGCATAAGGATTTAAAGGACAATCATTGATCAAGTAAGGGGTGTGAATTAATAAGCATTTGCTCCCTCCTACTCCTTTCGGACACATATGATGTATTATTATTATTAATATGAAGACTTTTTTTTTCTTTTTTTGGTTGAATATACAAATATTACCATGAATGTGGATAAATACTGTATTATAACAATACAGTATTCTGTTTTTCACATTTGTTATTTATAATTTTTTAATCTGTTCGAAATAAAGACTGAAAGAAAGAAAGAAAGAAAGAATTAGTGACAAGGGAACAGATTATTGGTTCAAAACTACAAATGACGGCCACTAGAGTGCACCGTTTGTTCATTTTGTATGAATTTATAGTCTTCAATCAAGAGATAGAAAAAGAGAAAGCGACTGTGGGTCTGAGGAAGAGAGAGAGGTTATAAAAAGGTGCTGCGTGGGTGTGTTGTGCGAGATGAGAGATGGAGATCGCCACCATGCTGGAGTAGAAAGTCTCACTATTTTCTCCCTCCATCTCTATACCTTTCTTTATTTCCATCCCTCTTTCTTCTCCTCTATCCCATGAAATCCAGTCTTTCCTTTTTTATAAATAGCCGTACAGTAAACAAGGTACAGTAATGTCCTCATTGATCGTTTGATGTTCGAATATCAAGGAGGTGTAGCAATTATTGTTAGAGCACATGTTTCTTCCTGAGTGGGTGGGGGTGACATGGTGTGAAAAAGTGCTTTCCATCACATTCACAGCTGCAAAACAAGCCGCTCATGTGTGACTTTTACATTGTGATCTTATGCAATGATCTACCTGTCTTTAAAGGGGATAATGTCACATCCCTAGAGTGAAAAGGTTAGCATGCTTCCCAACACACCAGAAGTGATGCCTTATGGGAAGACAGTAGTTGGTCTTGTCGTTGCACTTGAGACTGCAGCTGGATGGGAAGGGGTTCATCTGAAGCTCCATGTTATTTTCAGGAAGAATTAAACAGCTGGCACGAGTCCACCCGCATCAAAAGAGAGATGTTGTTTACACCTTCCCCAGGCCAACAGTGGGAGTTAGCAGCATGGAAAGCGTGGTGTGAGGGGAATTGGCTGTTCCAATGTGGGAGCAAAAAAGAGAAAATGTGCAGGAAAAACACAAGAAAGAATGTGTGATGTCCTCCAGCAAATCACTGTCTTGTGTTCTTCTACACAGGTGTATTGAGACAGTTAGGTGACACACACACACACACACACATACACACACACACACACACACACACACACACACACACACACAAACACACACAAACACACACACACACACACACACACACACACACACACACACACACACACACACACACACACACACACACACAACCAGCCATTAGCACAACACTACTTTGAAGCTATAGCCCTTTCAAACACACATAAACACACACTTTGCCTACCTATTCCCACACACTCTGTGGCGTATACCAGCCACACACACACACACACACACACACACACACACACACACACACACACACACACACACACACACACACACACACACACCCACACACACACACACACACACACACACACACACATAGGCATGCACGCACACACATAGGCACGCACGCACACACACACACAAACACACACACACAAACACACACACACACACACATAGGCATGCACGCACACACATAGGCACGCACGCACACACACACACACACACACACACACACACATAGGCATGCACGCACACACATAGGCACGCACGCACACACACACACAAACACACCCACACACACACACACATAGGCATGCATGCACACACATAGGCACGCACGCACACACACACACACACACACACACACACACACACACACACACACACACACACACACACACACACACACACACACACACACACACACACACACACAGTCTATTGAATGATTTTGTTGTATTTTTCACCTACAGCTTGACAATTCTCCATTATAATTTCAATACCTGTTTCTGTCTTGTGTTTGTTCAATTGAACTGAGTTTTTAAGTGTTTTTCTGTGGATAAAATCAAATGAAAGCTCGAGGAAATGTTTTGATTGAATAAAAGTGACACCGAAAGGAAGAAAGGAGGGAGTTAATTTAAAGTTGGACATCAAATTCAGATAGTCTGCTGCTGCAGAGCATTGAGCTTTGAATTTTGTAGAGGAAAAAACTGGACATGTCTAAAATAAAATTGGTTTTGATATGCTAATTGAATGCAGTTTGGGGTAGAATGCATGTAGTACAAATATGGTATTATGGTTTCATCGTACATTGCATATTTCCATTGCTTATTGTGAATAGTACAAGGTGTAAATATAATTATTGTGGAAATCTCGAAATATCAAAATACTTTCTTATAATACATCATCTTTAATTATTGAGGAATTTCTTACGTTTTTTGTATTCAACTTGAGGGGTACAAATGTGACAATCTGTGTTACAAATTAGATTGTTGTGTCTCGTCCAATGTGTTAGTTTTGGTTATGTATTATGTCTGTCATTTCATGTTTAGTCAGGTATTTATATCGAGTCAGGTTATTTCACATCATGTCTGTCTATTTAGGTCATTCATCTCTAGTCAGTCCCTGTGTCTCGTTTTGCCTTTTCCTGTTTTATTTTGTACTTACCTCTTGTCTCTCATTTCAGGCCCTGTTACTTCCTCCCCTTGTGGGTTTTCCCGCCATCGTCAGCGTCTGCCCCGCCCCTGATTGTTTCCACCTGTTCCCACTCACCTCTTGTTTAAATAGTCCTGTCTCTCCCCTGTCCTGTGTCAGTTCGTCTGGTTTGTTTCCACCTGTTCCCACTCACCTCTTGTTTAAATAGTCCTGTCTCTCCCCTGTCCTGTGTCAGTTCGTCTGGTTTGTTTCCACCTGTTCTCACTCACCTCTTGTTTAAATAGTCCTGTCTCTCCCCTGTCCTGTGTCAGTTCGTCTTGTTTGTTTCTACCTGTTCCCACTCACCTCTTGTTTAAATAGTCCTGTCTCTCCCCTGTCCTGTGTCAGTTCGTCTGGTTTGTTTCCCCGAATGGTCGTGCCAAAGCCTCAGCAAAGAAAGGATCGTTTTCACTCATGTCAGGTTTTGTTATTGTTGTTGACTTATTCTTAAGTTCTCTTGTTGTTACGCTTTGTGTTTTCCTCCTTGTGAGCGCTTTTTGTTAAATCCAGTACCTACTCTGTTGAGAGGGATTATCTGTTCTTTGAAATTAAAAGACATTTTTGTTACCTTCAAGACTTTGTCTCTGGGTCGTGCATTTGGGTTCTCCAGTTTGTGTCGAGGTCGTGACAGATATTCACCCAAACCAAACATTGCTGGAACAATGAAACATAAACATAGTAGAGCCTGGGGATGGCCATCATTGTCTTCCATTATTATAAAACCCTAAACACTAACATTTTTAATGGAGAATTTGAAAGGTAAACAGTGACCCACACGGCTGTCATGTGTCATGTGTCTTCATCAACATTTGAAGGTTTCAATTTGTTTAACTCTAATGTAACGATACATCCACCTGAGATTTGAAACAGATGGATTCTACCCTCATGAACACAGCTGTTATGTAAGCAAAGGTCTTTGGATGACTCATGACTTTAACAACAAGCCAATTGTGCTTAACTTTTATTTCCAGCTGTCCTTTTGTAATAGACCACTGCAGATATGATGTGTGTCGGTTCTTAAACCCATGTTTTGCTTCAGAAGTTAATTTAGTTTTACTTTAGATTGACAGAAAATGAAAAATAAACTTGCCTTTAGCAGATTTTCACCCAAAAGCCCATCATTAACTTGAAAAATACTGGTTATAACGCATTCATTCTACACACTTAAGTGGCTTAAGTTGAACGATACAAACCCTATGAGTCTTAACTGTCTACATATTTTGTTGTGTATGTGTGTGTGTGTGACCGGCACTCATGTTGCACCTTTATTGACAAGAAAAAGAAGGTGATATTACACTTGAGCACGGATCAAGCGCTGACCTGTTTGTGCTGCTCAGAGGGAAAAAACAACATTGCGGCCCCTTTCTTTGACCTCATTAGTAATGAAGCTGTCAAACTCTGCCAACAAATCTAAACTGGAGCGTTGCTAAGAACCAGGGCTGCCTTTCTTGAAAGCCACTTAATCTGAAACCATGAATGAGTCTAAGAAATATTTCCTTGAAATCAAGCTGTTCTGCCAAATGTGTTGATGGAACAGGAGGGCTGAGGATCTGGATTATATCTATGGAGGTATTCTATGCGAGTATGAATTGAAATGCCTTTTTTTGAGCTTTGGATTGCATTAACTGGGCAGCACGCCATGTTATCCAGTATTGAAATTAGAGGTTGAATAAACATATAAATCAGCTCAGTGAAAAGATGCATTATACCATATGTAGGTGTTACATAGTGAGGTCACTATGTTACGGAGGTAAACAAAGTAGTCCAATGGAGGCGTTTGGGCTGGGGGGGGGGGGATTTTAGCCTTTGCTGACCATTTAAATGTACACAAATATAACACACTACAGGAAAGGGAAAAAAACCCAAAAAGCATAATAGGGCCTCTTTAACCACTCATATTACACTGCATTTAGCTAAATATTATCATTTCAACATCCAAGGACATGCGAGTCCCCTATTTGATGGAAAATCTTGACACACACACACACACACACACACACACACACACACACACACACACACACACACACACAGAGAGAGACAAAGAGAGCCAGAGCGACTGTAAAAAATCCATTACAATTCAGTCTTCAACATTTTTGACACACTGTTTACTGGAACACACTATCCATCCCGATGCTGCCTGCCTGTGCTACTGGAGGCGTCAAAGAGAAGCGAGACACACATGCAAAAATAATCACTGTTCAAAAATTATGCAAAATAAAACACATTTGTGAAACCATACACACACGCTGAAGCCAGAGAGAGAAGCGCAGATATGTAAATGGATGTGGAAGCAGAATAATAAGCTCTCTGTGGTTTCAAATCAGTGATGTTTGAGCCATATTTAACAAACTCTTAAAATGAGAGGGTGAGAGGTGTAGAGAGTGAGAATGGATATTAGAGGGGGAGATAGAACAGAGTCTCAAATTAGAGACTCAAAGTTACATAAGTGAGGTAATTTGACTGTAAGTGTGGCTTTGTGTGGGTGTGTGTGTGTGTGTGTGTGTGTGTGTGTGTGTGTGTGTGTGTGTGTGTGTGTGTGTGTGTGTGTGTGTGTGTGGTATACGCCACAGAGTGTGTGGGAATAGGTAGGCAAAGTGTGTGTTTATGTGTGTTTGAAAGGGCTATAGCTTCAAAGTGGTGTAGTTGTGCTAATGGTGTGTGTGTGTGTGTGTGTGTGTGTGTGTGTGTGTGTGTGTGTGTGTGTGTGTGTGTGTGTGTGTGGCCTAGCATTACTATACTTGTGGGGACCTAAATCTGTTTACACAGTCACGTGTGGGGACTCGCCTCTCTTATGGGGACAAATTGGAGGTCCCCATGAGGGGAATCATTCATTTTAGGGTGAAGACTTGGTTAGGTTTAGGGTTAGGCATGTGTTGGTTATGGTTAAGGTTAGGATAAGTCTCCAGGAAATGCATGTAAGTCAATGTAATGTCCCCTGAAGTGATGTATACATGGTATGTGTGTGTGTGTGTGTGTGTGTGTGTGTGTGTGTGTGTGTGTGTGTGTGTGTGTGTGTGTGTGTGTGTGTGTGTGTGTGTGTGTGTAAAGAGATGCCCAGATGAAAGAATTATGTTTTATATAAAGGTGAAAAAAAAAGGTAAAAGAACCGAGTCGAGACAAGCGATCAAAACTCAATGCACCTAAAGCAGCATGGTTAGTGTGTGAGGGTGTGTGCAAGCACCGTGTGACAGTATTTGTGCGTCAGAGTGTGTTCTGTGCTGAAGTCACTGGGTGACGATGGAGACAACAGGTTTATATAACTACTCCCTCCCTTTGTTGGAGAAAAAACATGTGAAAAAAGGACCATGGGATGGTAGAGGAAATATGCTCAGAGACAGCGGGAGGGAGATGGTGCATTGAGACAGGAAATGAGGAGGTCATAGTGAGACACAGAGGTAAGAGCAGGGTTAAACTCTTAAGGAGGATTAGGAGAGAGCAAAAAATGAGAAGTTCGAGGTGCCATAATAAGCTTCTTTTTTTCTTTTTTTTCTGTAGTGTGTTATAAGTCCCTTTGCATGTAGTTCCTCTCCCACACACTCCCCCCCACGCCTTCATTGGACTACTTTTTTTCCTTCCAGAACATCACTACGTAACACTCGCCCTTCTATTGGCCATCGCTGCAACACATTTTAGGACATCTTGAAGCGGTTAAACAATCAATCAATGGTCATACTATGCAAAGTCAAAATGAAAATGACTGCTGCTGGAAAGGTCACAAGAGGTACAGTTACAGTTAAACGAGGCATTTTTTAAATGATCAAAGCAATCAAAGCACAGGTGCAACGGATAACGCTAACGAGGGCTTTCATCTTACTTTGTCAGCTGGCTAGCCCATTTGAAAGGTCCCATTCTTTTCCGGTTATTACCATAGGTTATTACCCGTCCCCTTGTGTGTTATGAAGGTTTTTATGCATGTAAATGCATGGTCTGCAAAGTCACAAACCCTCAAAGTACACCCTGTAGCGATTAAAACTCTAACACAGAAAATACCTGTCTATGCTGCCCCAGAACGCCTCGTTGGAGATTTATCTTTTTCTTCCTGGGTACAGTGATGTGGCCAAATGGACCAATCCGTTCACACACACAAACTCATACTCTCTCAGCGGCGAAATGGGTGCCCCCTCAGCACCCCCCCCCTGCTTCCTGTGTCCATTCGCGATGGCTCGCAGACCCCACGCAGCAAGCAGGAAATGAACCCAGCTCACACTGTCCGCAGCAGCGAGCCACGCAACGTCCCGCCAACACGGCAGAATTCATCTGTTTGTCCTTACTGGTGTCATTTTCTGGTTGCTAACGCCATTGTAACACATAATCACTGATGTTCCGCTGTAACGGTGGTAGACTCAACAGAACAGAGTGGGCGAGCTGACCAATCAGAGCACAGTGGGCTCACAGGGAGGGGGGGCAGGAGCTCCAACAAGCCGTGTAGGACAGAGAGTGAATACACATACTATACAGAGATGCTGTTTGAGAAACCAATGTGAGTTTGGAAAATTCCACAATATAAATCTATTCTAGTAGACCTCAACAATGGAATTATGATCAGTAGAAATGGCCATGACATGGGACCTTTAATGTAATTAGCTACACCTGTGTTATCTAAGCTGCTCACTGCGAGAAGATACTTGGAAGATACCTTCCTTTTAAACGATACAATTCTCCTGGTAGCATACTGTAACTAGAGGTCGACCCAAAATGGTGAGTTTAAGACATGCTAAGAAAAACTCTGATATTTAGCATTTACGGTAGCCTATATAGTTAGACAACAATCTTGGGAATTCAGTGGCAACAGGTCGTAAATTACCTTGCTTACATTTGTAGCCATGCTAGCATTTGGTTTGTGACCAATTACCTGCAAAACTAATAATATTTTCAGCTTTAGCTCTATTTTTTGTTTAGAGCTAATTAGTAAATGGTAGCATGCTAACACGCTAAACTGAGATGATGGACATTGTTAACATTACACCTGCAAAACATCAACATATTGTCACTCTGAGTGTGTTCAAACCAACAGTCTATGGTTCAAACAGGCATTTAACGTTAGCTCAAAACTCAAGTAGCTTCACCGCTGCTAGAATTATTTTAGTCTTTTAATCTTGTCGCCAGAAAGATTGAATTTGATTTGATGTGATTTTTGGCAATGACAACACCAGTGACAAGCCTACTGTCATCCACATCTTATTGGACATCTGAGCTCGTTCGCCCACATAGAAGCTCGCCCTAGTTTAATAGCCGAGGGGAAAAGTTACATCACATCTGGTGTATTGATGAAATTGAAAGAGATCAGTGGCTTATGGTACAAAACGATGGGTCACTGTGTCACAGTCGATACATACAAACAGGCCCAGTCAGGTACTAGCAGGGTGTCACTACATCACAGCCTGTGTCTCTCGATTCCTGGTACCATTTTAAATTAATCCGATTTTATCATTTCACAGTCTGGCGGCCATCGAGACAGGCGATTATGTAACACTTCCTCTAATTTTGTAGGTTTTATCAACGAAGAAGCAAGGAAATAGGGAACAGAAATGTTAGGAAATGATATCTGAGCTGGTGGCTAAATCTACAGTAAACCTTGTATTGATGAGAACAGGCTGAAACACACCCACTGTTATCTGTCCTGCAGCTAAATCAATCTCATCTAGGTCATTCACTGCCAGCTGACTGCCACGATGTGTGTGTGTGTCTGTGTGTGTGTGTGTGTGTGTGTGTGTGTGTGTGTGTGTGTGTGTGTGTGTGTGTGTGCAGGGCCGCCCCTGGCCAACTTGGGGCCCCAAGCGACATTGTGAGATGAGGCCCCCCCCCAACCGACAGGAGTGAACATTTTTTTTTGGAAACAAAGTAGGCTACTTTGCAAATATAATTCCTGTTTATTATTATTATCAACGGTTACTTTTTTATACAGTGAGGTAAATGGTAAATGTGCATGTATGTCGCTCAGTATGCGTTTACAGGTGAATTTTGCATTTCCTGCCAAATACTAGCATCAAAAAGATAAAAACATAATTAATGCAAATAAACTACTTCTACTAATAATAATAATCATAATCAATTCAATAATACAAATACTATATTGTTTTATTATAATATAGTTGTGATATAGTCAAGACAAAACATGCTTATGACATGCTCAAAAACTGATATTTCTTAAATCTGTATTCTAGTTCCCTCTGTCAGCAATGTATCAACAACTACACACACATTTCTATCAGTGTTTCTCTGTGTTGTGGTTGACATGATGATGACTGTTAGGAGTTAAGGGGAGAGGCTGAGCGTCACCATGATGATGACTGTTAGGAGTTAAGGGGAGAGGCTGAGCATCACCATGAAATATGCAAATTGACATAAAAATGAATAAAAGGGGAACAAATGCTCCATGTTTTTTAGGCTGTAAACTTTAACTGTTATGTAAGCCAAGTAGACAGACAGTATCTCTCTTCCTCCTGTACATTAGCAGATAAAAGGCATCACATAATGAATGGTAAATAAAGAATACTGGAAATAACTGCATCTCCATTAGCCTATATGCTCTGCAGAGACTGCCTTCTTCATGTCGTGAATTGCAGCTGATGTTTTAAGATGGCAATTGGCAATTTGACTTATACAACATTCGTAAGTTGTACATTTGACTCATACAATAACCCACCTTCGAGTGATGCGCTAGTTTCTTTATGTTTTATTTTTTGCGCCGGACTGAAACTGTCTTTTCACCGACATCTCTTCACCTGCACTAGTGGCCGTATCAAAGCCGTGATTGGTCAGATGTCGATTCATTGCAACGGTGTCGGGTTACAGACGTGCTCCTCTTGTCACCTCTCACTCTCACTCTCGCGGGGGTGCGCGGAGAACTGAGCGGAGAACTGCGCACAGCAGCTGAGGCCCTCTGGGCGGGGCCCCCTGCGCAAGGCGGGGCCCCATGCAGCCTGCGTGATTGGCCTGTAGGGAGGGGCGGCCCTGTGTGTGTGTGTGTGTGTGTGTGTGTGTGTGTGTGTGTGTGTGTGTGTGTGTGTGTGTGGTGTGTGTGTGTGTGTGTGTGTGTGTGTGTGTGTGTGTGTGTGTGTGAGTGGGTGTGTGTGTGCAGCATGGATCACTGTAAATGAGATGCTGGGGCCTTAAAACAGGTGGAAAATCAATACTACCACGTCAGTAGTTAACACGTCTTGTTTTTAAATTAGCTGGACATGTGCTATAGTCGTTGCAGTGATGTCCTGTTTCATACTCGCAGTAACAATCATTCACCCCATTCCATATTCATTCCTACACTATACTAAGAGATGCAGATGGTTAAATGGAGGTCTCTTCGCTCTTTCTATATTTTCAGATCAAATGACTCAGGAAGTCATACAATTGAATACCTTAAATGCATCTTGGATAACTTTGAGAAATGAAATGAATCCAAGAATCGCAGATGATGATCTTCCAAAATCCCTTTGAAAGCAAAAGTCTTAAGATGAGTCAGAATTCAGCAACTGTGCTTGCTTTCAATGCCAGCACTTTTCTTCCCCAAATGGGAGCTATCTCTTTTTGGAAAGGAACACACTTTAAATTCAAATATTGAACGTCATTCTCTGTGTTGAGTGTTTGCTATAGTGCTGGTTTATGAAATGATGATCCTTCTGCTGTTCCGTATACAGCATTTGCATAACTTGCTCCAGATAAAAATGAATCTCAAAATGGAGCATGTATCACTTTTGCATGTGAAGGCAAGCCATTTATGTATAAACAAAAACCTCTACATGCATTTGCATTAATGGATGATCTTCAGATTAACATTTTGCATTCACTGTAAGTATGACATACGCAATTGATAAGGTACAAAAATAAATTCTCCATTAAAAATATTCTATTTAAATATTTGATACAGAAAAGCAGCTTTCAAAGTCGAATTTAACGATTTAATTTAACTGCACTTTAAGGTAGAAATGTTCAGGCCGTTGAGAAAAACATAAATGTGGTCAAAATAATAACATAAATCATATAAGCAAATGATTGGTTATTGTGCAGGATATTACTGATAATACAAATCAGGCTTGGCGGGTAATGGATTATTTTAGCTTTTTTAAACTTTACCTTAACTGTTGGTCTATAGAATAAACATATTGATGTCTAATGGGGCGGCACACTTCGGAACACACTTGCATTGCTGAGGTGTCCTTGAGCAAGGCACCATAACTGCCACCTGGTACAGTAGCAGTTATGGTCAAAGCTTCTTTGAGCATTAGGAAAAGCGCTATAAAAATCAAATGTATTATTATTATTACAGGAAAACCTGGAAGCTCTGCACCTCTATAAAAAATGCATGTGTTTTTCTCAGATTGCATGTGTGTATTAGTAGGCTACTGTGTATACTGTGTGAATTCAACCAACAATGAAAAACTGAATTTCCCCGTGGGGATTAATAAAGGGACTTCCTCTGTTTTAAATTGACATTGTTCTCTTGTTTTACATTAGGTATTGATATGTATTTCCCCTTGAATTCAATTGCATTGTGTTATACAAAAGTAACCCTCTCAACCCTTCATACAACACACCTCTCTCTCTCTCTCTCTCTCTCTCTCTCTCTCTCTCTCTCTGTCGCTCTCCGCTCTCTCTCTCTCTCTCTCTCTCTCTCTCTCCTCTCTCTCTCTCTCTCTCTCTCTCTCCCACCCCGGTAGTCGCTGGGTCTGTGAGCGTTCAGAAGAAAAGGAGGAAGCGGAGGGAGAGCAGCGCGGCGGCAGCTCGTCTGAAAAGCCAAACAAACTACCGAAAGACAACCACCAGCTGATTGCTTCTCCACCGTTTCTACCCTCTCTACTCGGAGCAGCGCCCGGAGAAAATACTTCTGCAACCCCAGAGGCGCGAACTAACTTAGCGTCGGTTCGTTAAAGTCAGAAATAAGAGACAGCTTCTCAGACCGGGAGAATGGCAGACTCGGCGGCGGCCAGCAGCGACGGGGAGGACGGAGGTCGCGAGGAGCCCATGCGGGGCTTCGCGCGCCAGGGAGCCCTCCGCCAAAAGAACGTGCACGAGGTGAAGGACCACAAATTCATCGCGCGCTTCTTCAAGCAGCCCACCTTCTGCAGCCACTGCACCGACTTCATCTGGTGAGTGAGGGGAGGAAACATGATTTCATTTCAGTTAGTTTATTGCTATTGTTGGTGCTGTCATGGAATAAAGTAGGTAAATAAATAGAAAGATGTTGGATATATAGTCTAATCTATAGATATATAGATTAGGTTTTGAATTATATTAAAAATAAACTTAAAGAAGGTAAATATATTCATGTTAACAGTAGAAAGATATATATATATAGAGTTCACAATATAAACACATACAGAATAAGTTAGAATACACTATAATAGACTAACCTACTACTAAATATGCTATAAATACAAGATATATTCATTCTGAAGCTTGCTAAATAGTTGCTAATTTAAATTGAAATAGTTCAAACAGTAGATTATTCAAGTATATTTATTAGAAGGTGCAACAAGAAATTGAATATAAAGTTATGTTTTGTTCATGATTCAATGACAATTTAAATAGAACAACTTGAGAGATGGAGCGATTAGGCCTATTTATATTAAAAAAGAAGACAAAATGGCTGTAGTGTTTGTTAGTAGTCTAGCAAGGATAAAGAAAGTGGGAGGTTCTTCACTGGTTGCAGATTCCTCAAAATAAACTTTGATTTCAGTGTTCTTCATGTACTTGTTGATGCTATGTGTGTTAGGCAGGGCTGGAGGAAAGACCTAGAGATATGTGGGCTGCACGAGTGTAAGAAAGGGAAAGCTGCTGGCCAATGTTTGATGGTATTAGGAAGGCAGAGGAACTGAGAAAAAACAAACATTGAATGGCGGCCAGCAACCAAAAGTGTCTCACATGGGTCAAAACTCAACTTGAGCCTTCCTCTTCCTGCTCCTATTCCTTCTCTCTATATGTTCTCCCCTTAATAACCTGTGCAGACATGTCACCATGCAACCCACCAGGGTTTACTAACAGTGACTGCACCGGGTTATCAAATTAATTTCCGGCTCTAGGTTGGCCTAATTTGTCCCGTTTATTATTATCTGTGCTGTGCACTATTCCCAAAATGGCCATTATTTAACTCCTTGTTGAATGGCTAAATGATATGACCTAAAAGATTGTGTGTTTGTGTGTTCATGGGAATCTTATGGGATGATCTCACTGGTTGTTATAAACTAAATAGATGAACACTGGGGTATTTCTTAAACCGTTCACATTATCAAAGTCTATTTATCTGGGTCATTAGTTATAATTAAAAGAACATGTGAGTGATTTCCCACCCCTAGAAGTTCTATTTCTAGGCACAATATGAAAATGAGCAATGCTGGTTGTCTCTTTACGTGGGTGTGGGTGTGTGTGTGTGTGTATGTGTGTGTGTGGGCATGCATGCATGCACCTGAAGGACTCACAGTATTCCCCATACTTTAGAGTAGGTGTGGTTGACCATATAGCCCTGGGGCAACTGCAGCCCTGCCTCACAGAACAGTTTATGGTGTGTTTGTGGACATAACTCAACCTCAGTGCATCTATTCTACTGTTCACACAACAATCAAAAGTCCTCCCTGCCTGCATACTTCAGTGTGTGTTTGTGTTTAGGTGGGTTCTTTTGGAAAATGCTTTAGCGACAGTATCTGACATTTGCTTCTACGCACATGTCTTGAGGCAAAGAGAGAGTTGTAGGATTCATTTTCTAAGGTGTGTGTGTGTGTGTGTGTGTGTGTGTGTGTGTGTGTGTGTGTGTGTGTGTGTGTGTGTGTGTGTGTGTGTGTGTGTGTGTGTGTGTGTGTGTGTGTGTGTGTGTGTGTGTGTGTGTGTGTGTGTGTGTGTGTGTGTGTGTGTGTGTGTGGTGTGTGTGTGTGTGTGTGTGTGTGTGTGTGTGTGGTGTGTGTGTGTGTGTGTGTGTGTGTGTGTGTGTGTGTGTGTGTGTGTGTGTGTGTGTGTGTGTGTGTGTGTGTGTGTGTGTGTGTGTGTGTGTGTGTGTGTGTGTGTGTGTGTGTGTGTGTGTGTGTGTGTGTGTGTGTGTGTGTGTGTGTGTGTGTGTGTGTGTGTGTGTGTGTGTGTGTGTGTGTACACAATGTTCAACCTGTTTTTTTGTGTATGTTTTATCCACAGGGGTTTTGGCAAGCAGGGATTCCAGTGTCAAGGTACGTGGATTAAAAACACACACACTTGCATAATTAGCTGGTGCTCCGTTGCTTGATGATTGCTCTAATCCTTTTTTATAGTCTCCTTTGTCATATCCTTCTATTACCTGTTTATTTGTCTTTCTCTCCACCTCTACTATTGTCTACATATCACTTTCCCTTTACTTCCTTTATTTCAATGCGAGTTCTCTTAGCTCTTGTTCCGGATTCAAAAGTCACAAATTATTTAAAATAAAGTAGAAAAAGGCATTTAAGAAGAATGAGGGCATGTCATTATTTATTCAGTCCTTCCTTTTTAACTGGGTTTAATACAACTATTTACCCAAACTATAAATCGTGATGCAATCGTCATAAGCTGAACACATTGAAAGCTTGCACCAAAAGAAATGCTGAAAAGAAAGAAAAGACAATTTCCTACGTTATAAAATATTGGTGAGATGTGCAGGCTTGGATATTAAAAATGATTTATTTGGAGAATATAATGCGAGTTGAAGATAAATGTACCTGCGGGTTTATCATATAAAGAAAGCGATTAAAGATAAGTGGTGAGCCTCTGTGGGGAATCACATGTTGCAGAAGAAGAATAAGAAGTCTGGTAGTGGAGGCAGGACTTTGTTCAGTGGAGCATACTGAAGGTTATATTTAGGTATCGATAGTTGGAGGGTGACCAAGGAAGTGAGTCGGCATGAAACAGTGCTGTATAATAATACTCCATTTCTTTTTAAACGCATCAAATGTATAATCAATCGGGGCTTTTTCACAATTTCATAGCAGGAAAAGTACAGCTCTATAGAGTGGTTAAGTAATGAGTCCTAAAACCCAGAAAAGCACTTTACCACTTCCTAGTCCCTCTTCTTGTGTTTGTGGTAAGAAGCCTGAAATACGGACTGTGGTTAATACAAGCTTAAGAGAATGTCACATTTTGTTCTATGATATAATATACCACACTGGTGAATGTCCGACATCATCAAAGCTGTGGTTGCAAACAAGTGACTTAATAAACGATGAGTCCAGCTTTAGCTTAGCGGTGGAGATGCACAGCCATGCAAACGTGATGTCTGTTCATAGCCTAATGTTAGCTACTTGTGTACTTGAGAGAAAAGCAAGCAAGAAACAGTTAACCTCATGGAGGATAAAGCTTGAGACAAAAAGTGTTCATTTTTTATCACTTCATCACTTCCTGAAATGATAACACCTAGCGTGACATCCGATTTGGTGGCTGTGGGTGGTTTCATCTACTCAGAAAAGACGGATGAAACTCTACTCTAGGCACTGTTGCACTTATGAGAATATAGCTTTTCTCTGAACTAATTTCCACCATTTGAGACCGATTCAGCTTGCTCTTTATGGGCGTTGCAACTCTGGCTATGCATTGAATCTGTTCAATCTGTTCATACGGTAGGTATTGTATAAGAGGGCTTTAGATTCAATACATTTGGATTATGTAAGGATTGGGTCTGCATTTCTCACAGTCTTTGTAAAACCCAACATAGAATGAACCATTATCTGCCAACCTTTCTGCATATAAACTATTAATTAAAAGCAATACAGTTCATGTGGCAAAACTCAAGTGTATCTATATTTTCTTACACCCCCGAGCCGCCACAGGGAATGACATAAGCTTTCAGAAAAATAAATCAAGTTGTCAAAAATGCATTAGGGCATCAGTTAGCTTAAAATCAATGTATTTTCCACTTGTGTTAACAGCCAACTGCATGTGTTGAAGGATTTGTACGTCTCCTAGCAACAGTGAGTTATTAAGACGCAGCCGTCTATATGCTGTGGGATGGACGAGCTGCTGTTCAGCTCAGCAGTGGGTTGGATGGTAATTGGCCGGTGTGTATCGTGTCCTTTAGAGGAAGCAACCGCTGCACTGTAGGGACCCTCAGGTGAGGAAGGGTGTGTGGGTGAAGGTGACGGGGCACCTATTGTACTCTGACACCAGGGAGGAGGAAACATTGATGGAAGTGTATAGAAGACTGGGGAAGAGGAAAGGAGAGTTATTCAGATTTCCCTACAGTACAGTGGTGCAGGAATGAGTCCTTAAACACAGACATGAGCGAGCATTAAAGCACTTCCAGGTTCCCTTTCAATGTGTTAGATGAAGTAAGACCAGTTTTTATTAATACAAGATTTTCAATATCGTCATTAAATACCCCCACTTGAATTTCCGAATCCTACATTTGTCTACAAAGCAGCATTAGCTAATAAATGAATAAAATAATCAAGCCGAACATTAGCCGCCTTTAGCTTAGCGATGGAGACGTGAAGTAATGTGATGTAGTTTGTATGTAGCCTAACTTTAGCTTATGATGTCTGGGGATTGCATTTATGCTTAAAAAAAATCATAAAAGTCGTATTAATATGTGGAGATTATCCTGCTGAACAAAATATGCGGCTATCACAAACGTCTGTTTGCCATGAATCCTATTTACTGCGATATTCCAAAATCCCATGGAAAATCCCTTTTTTGCCGAAGGAGCCCTTGAGACACTAAAACATGTCATCACTGCACCACCAGTGCCCAAAATGATGTACGTATGCGTTTTTGAGAGAGAAAATGATCTAGGCAGATAGGCAACAGTTTGCTTCGTCCATTACGTTTGTTTGTGTGTGCTTGTGTGCTTGTGTCCTAAGTTAGTCTCCAGCCAATTTGTCCGTCTGGAGCAGGGTATCATTTCCCTAGAGCTCGGGGAGAAAGGGAATTCCTCCGCAAGGACACACACACACACACACACACACACACACACACACACACTTATGGCGCATTTCCACTGCAGCGGGGTAGCCTCGTTTATGCGTCCCTAAGCGTCTTCGCTCTGGCCTCGGGCTGCCTCGCTGGCCGGCCCAGGCCGTGGCGCATTTCCATTACAGTTTAGGACCTGGGGTAGCAACGCAGTGTAGGCGGGGCGATCGGCTTTGTTTTTGTTCACATTTCGAGTTGTTCTGTCGAGCTCCCGCTGGATTTGATCATCCCCAATGAGATGTAGGAACGTCGTCACCTCCTCGGTCGACCACGGTGTGCTTTTCTTATTAGACGTAGCCATTTTTGTAGCTCATCCGTTTACAAAATGCTGTTTATAAAAATGCTGCAATCTTGCTTCTAAATATATATGCGACGCTAGGGATGAACTCGCGCGCGATCTTGTGACGATTCTCTCTGACCAATCAGCAGTCGAGAGTGTTGACGTCACTAGTTCAGCCCTGGCCCTGGTCTGAGGGAACCACGACTTTATGGGGCCGGAAAAAGAGGGAAAAAGTACCCGCTAGCCGGTACTAGGCTATATGGAAAGGCCACCAAAAACTGGCCTGGCCGCTTGAGGACGGTTAAGGACGCTTAAACGGGGCTACCCGCTGCAGTGGAAATGAGCCATTACACTCCTCAGTAAAGTGAAATCAGTTTTCAGGTGTGCTTTGCCTCTGGGGTTGTGTTTGTTTGACAGTCACATAGTTCTTCTCACACAAGTACATGGAGCTGGTTGTGTGTATGCAGCTTGATGCACAGTTTATGATTAGGTTAATTTATATCTGCTTTGTTTATTATTATATGAATAATTCAGGATTTGAGAGAAATAGTGTTTACTGACGGTGTGTTTACATGTCTTTCAATGAAAGGGGATATCATGAATAAGACGCTGGGGATGTGTATATTATAGCTCGTCTGTTTAATGTGAGTTTAGGGGAGCGGACAAGCCATTACTGTCTCACAAGGTGCTTCAGCTTTCTCTGTGAGTTTCTTACCACACTTTATAAGTGCAAGCCCATGAGCTGCAAAGCAAAGTTTCATTAGCAGCATTTAACGGTGTGCTACTTGTTTCTCTTGGTCTCTTTTCTGCTCTGTCATGTGTGAAAAAAGGAAGTTACATTTGCTCCAGCTACATCAAGTAAAGATATATTTTTGCACTGTAATACACTAGTTTACTTTGCTCTAAGTGCACGTTATAATATGTCCAATGTATGAGTTGTTGCACAGTTGTTTGTGGTACCAGCAGCTTTTACCAGGTGTTATAAGGCAGGATGTCTACCCTCAGATCATGTGATGTGTACAACTCTTATTTCATGCCTGAAATGTATGTTGGATTGTCTTGTTGGATTTCCGTACACTTCAAACTTTCCATTACACACCAATCAATAACTGCTGTTCAGACACAACGTGCACATTACACTCCATACTGTGGGTCTGGAATCTAGTTCCACACACACACATTTGAAGCTGAAAGCAGACCAGTTTTCTACGAGACAAAATCTACAGACTCAAATTGGAAGTCTATGAAGGTGAGTTTTAAACACATGTCTATCAGGATCAGGATCAGAAACCCTTTAGTCGTCTCACAAGGAGCATATCTCGCGCGTGATCTTGTGATGATTCTCTCTGACCAATCAGCAGTCGAGGGTGTTGACGTCACTAGTTCAGCCCTGGCCTGATAGAACCACGATTTTATGGGGCCTGAAAAAGTACCCGCAAGCCGGTGCTACGCTATATGGAAAGGCCACCAAAAACTGTCCTGGCCGCTTGAGGACGATTTAAGGACGCTTAAACGGGGCTACCCGCTGCAGTGGAAATGCGCCATAACATAGTAGAAAAAGAGGCAAGCACACACAAACACATAACTCAAAAGTTCACTTCCATGGAAAAAAAAAAAAAGTCACAGCATTATAAAGTCAGTGAAAATATAAAAGTAGTGAATTAACAGCTAGTATTATTAATGAATTGTAACATGGGTGTTAATTCACAACAACTCCTCTACACCTCTACTTTCATCTCTGCCTTTTCATTGGTTGGACGAGTGTTTGAATAATGCACATTAGTAATAAAAAGGAAGTTAAACAGAGCTGTTTTTGTACTATGCATCCAAGCAGCGCCGCAGGCTGTGTTTCCCACATTGTGTAACTCTGTGCATGTATTCAGTATCTTTGGTCAGAGAAGCTCTCTGAGTGTCGTTGAAGCTGTTAACAATCCATGATCTCAGGGAGATTCTGCAGCTTCCCGTACACTTGAAAGAATGACTCAAAGGGCGGGAGCAGCTTGTGTTATGTAACGTGGTGTTTTCTAAGAAATATGTGTGAGAGTTTTTAGGTTTCTGTGTGTCGGTATGAGCTTGTGTTCATTTTAATGAGCTCGTGTTTTGTTAAAGGCGGTTGTTTGTGCTCTAGTTCTTCCAAACGGTCGGTTTTTTCTGTGTGTGTTTATGCACATGTTCCTAATTGAGTGTGTTAATAATGAGTTGGGTTTCAGCGTGTAACAGGCTGTCGAGTGTCCTCCAAATCTCTCCTCACACACTTTGCATAATGGACAAATGATCCCCTCAGAGAGCTTGAGAGGGGACTGAGAGGCAGGAAGTGTGGGAAACGTGGCAAATAGGGCAAAAAGGAATTTCGACGCACACATATAAGGATGGTGAGATGAGGAGGGAGAAGCAAAGTGAAGGTTGAATTCATAGGGGGAGGAGGAAGAGGGAGAAAGTGAGTGGGAAGTGTGTAGGAAGGAAAGGATTTCATGTGATATCCTAGGAAATTCCAATGGAAGCAGCTGATAGGAAAAACGGGAGGATGAAAGGAACGTCCTTAGAGACGTTCTGTTTCCTCTGTTGGCTTGTCATGCAGCCTGGTGTAATATGAAACATACAGTCTATAGTAACAGGATACAGAGAAGACAGGCCTGGCTTTGCTTTAAAAAAAGAGGAAATCATGCAGGATTGAGGAAGGCTAAATTGGGACAGAAATGAGAGTAAGTTCTCCATAATGTATTCTGTTCAGCATCCTAAATATAATCCTTTTATAATGTATATGAGGCCTTCTTATGAAAACATGCCGCTGATGACGCCATCAAGACAAATGGCTGCATCTTTTTGCAGTCTGTTTGCTTTTAATCTATTCAACCATGTTCAAGAGAAGCTGAATGTATGGTACATTCCTGCAGCCAGAGGACAGTGAAATAAAATGGAATATATTAAACAAGGCAGCTGGTTGAAAATGAACCACAAAGGTATTGTGGAGCGGCACTCGAGCAGAGAGGTGGTGGGTGAGATGTGTCCGCCATGCAGAGGAGATAATGGACAGGAAAAAACAGACAAGAGAGAGGAGATAAAATGGTGTAGGCATGGAAAGTAGATTGCACCTAAAACAAGCCCATAAAGGTGTTGCTGGCTGTAGCTATTAGCACTTCTTCTTTGAAATAAAAAGCACAATTCAAGACTTGTATTTCCCAGCTTCTCTTTGACTCCTGGCATCTTTTCTGTGCCGGTTTAATCGAGTGTCTCTCGCTTTCACCAGCTGCTGTTGGGCACCGTGCCCACAGCTCCTCTGTATTCACATGATACGCTTTTCCGCCTATTCAGGTTCAAATGACTTAGTAAACATTTGCAAAACATCTGCGTCTGTTGGCGGTGGCGAACGCAGCTCAGGTGCTTCGGTAATTCCAACCTGTGTGGGTGGAGAGGTCTCGGGATCCAAAACCCTGCCTCCTACACACCGACACACACACAAACAAACTGGTATCCACACACACACACACACACACACACACACACACACACACACACACACACACACACACACACACACACACACACTGATGTAGAGGTGAATCACTCAGATCCAAAGGGAAATGGATCAAACGTATCTGATTGTGTCATCCAGTCTTTTGTTTGAACACCTCCCGTGTTCTCTTTGTATCCCCGATATCTGTTGACCTCCTGTCTTTTCTCTTTCTTCCACATCTTCTCCACTTCCTCTCCACCTTCCTGCCCGTTATTCCCTTTTCTCACCCTTCATTTCTTCCGTCTTTCTTAATGTTTCTCTCCTCCGTCTGTCCTTCCTTCGTCTCAGTTCCTTCTCTCTCATCCTTCCACCATTCCTAGCTCCACACTTCTCCCTCCACCTCACTCTCCTTCTCCCCCTCGGCCCCTCTAGTGGCTGTGTGTTGGAAGCTGTGGGCTTTGATGCTTTTATAAATAGCCCAAGTGTTCCACTGAGAGCACCACCAAATGGGATGGATGGATGGATGGGTAGATGGATGGGGGAGTTGAGAGGGGGATGGAAGAGGAGGGAGTGTGTAGGTGTGAAGGGAGAACATTGGAAATTGCCAGAAAGGATAAAAAAAAGGATTGAAAAGCAACAGAGGCAGACAAAAGGTGTTATAACAGAGAGAACAGATCGAGAATAAAGATACGAAACTGTGGGCTTTTAGAGGCCGCAGGTTTAAATAATGTACTTTTAAATATCTTGTATAATAATTAGCTTTCTCTTTCTATGGAATACATGTGTACTAGGGGTGTAACGGTATCCGTATTCGTCCCGTACCGTCATGGTTCGGACGTCACGGTTCGGCACATGCAGTCACGCGACGAATACGCCTTTTTTTATGAGTGGGAAAAAAGTGTCATTCAGGGCAGTATCCACTACACTATTTATAATCCAGGGGGCGGTATTGCGCCTAAAAGCTGTTTGCCAGCCGCCCTTAAACAACAAATGAAGAACAAGAAGAAACACAACAACAAAACGAACAAAATACAAGAAGAAGAAAAGTTAGTATGGCGATTTCAGATAACACACAGGAGCTAGAACCACCTTCTTTGCAGCAATGTTGAGCCAATCATGAAATGAGGGAAACTGGATTCGCCTTAGTCAATACACTGATATTTATTGAGAGACAAAACGGCCGGAGGATTAACAAAGCAACTCGCACTGTTGAATGCAAGCTGCCAAATTAACTCTGCCCACACAAAGACGGAACCGCTCGAACCTGGTCTCTAAGAAGGGGCGGAGCCTAGAAACGCGGGCCTTTACCCCAATCGATTCCAGATGAACAAACAAAAGATGCTCTGTCCCGTAAAGGCGTCGGGCAGTAAACCCTTCCCCCACACAGGAAAAGAGTAGTCACTCATGTGAAGTTTCTCAGGACCGCCAAGACAGAACAAAGACATCAGACTAAAATATTCCTTTACAGATGGAGTGCGAGTGGTGGATCGGACGAGGACGGTGTGTCGGCGTTGTTAGACAGCGGTGCGGTATGCTAATGGTAACACAAGCCAAACATGCTAAATCATATCAGAAGGCATCACCCAGATTTGCCAATCACCGGAGCCCGGCAGCAGTTCAACAGCTGATCCCCGCTGTTTTTAAGAAGCCAAGAGACGTGAGAGCCGAGAGGCCAAAATAAATAACGGAAGCTATTGGCATATATATTTCAACGGCTATGCGCTCTTGAAACACTTTATTATTATTTATGATGTAATATTTTCAAGACATTCTTTTTAGTTTAACAGCTTATTGAACCTTTTTGTTTGACATCAGCCATTATAGATAATATGGCCATCTGAGTGTGTGTGGTGCTGTTTGTGGTTTGTTTTTAGCAGTGTAATACAGTTAATTATTCAAAAATGAGTTCCTTATTTGTAAACTGAAACTTGCACTACTGTTCAAAAATAAATAACAAACCTGGAATTATGCATTTGGGACTTTTTTTTGGTTTTTCTTGTTGTACCGAACCCGTACCGAACTGTGAATTCTGAGAACCGTTACACCCCTAATGTGTACTACTGCAACAGAGATCTAACATTTTAAAGATAGGAAGAATGATTAAGAATAGTTCTCCATCATGTTAGCTAAAATATTCATTGTTGGGAATTATTACATTTTTGAGAAGATTTTGAAAACAGTCGTTGGCACATTTAGACATCTATTATACATCTTCCAGGAGGGAAGGTCATAGTCTTACTGGTGTTTGGTCCTAAAACAAAGCACTGCACAACATTTGACCTGACAATGGCTCAAGTTAAAACAACACTAGAGATGAACTAAGTGATTTTAGTTCATCCTGAGGAGGAAAACAATGTCAGTAGGAGATTTGACAAATTCATCCAACCTTATGTTGGGGTTACAGGAAACGTCACTACTATGAACATCTCTCATAACTTGTTTCAGCATCCATGAAAACAGTTGTTGGATATTTCTGTCCTAACGACAAACAACCAACAGACTTTTGAAACCCGTTTTAAAAAAATGCTCATGGGATGGAAGAAGTTTTCAGATCTTTTACTTAAGTATAAGTATCAATACAAATTTGTAGAAATACTATGTTATAAGTGAAAGTCCTTCATTTAAAATCGTAATTAAATACACGATTATTGGCATCAAAATTGTATCCGTCATAATTGCAATTTACGATTTTTGATGCACAAATGTGTCGCATCCTGTAAGTTGGAGCTCATTTTAATTTCTTTATATACTGCTGCTGGATATATTTACCTTTTTAATATATTAGTAGATTTATATTTTGTATCAATCTTGTTCTATAAAGTAACTAAATGTAATGTAGTAATAAAATACAATATTTTCTTCCAAATGTAGTTCAGTAGGATTATAGAGTATAAAGTATACCTATACAAAAAAAAGCACAATACTTGAGTAAATGTACTTCATTACGGTCTGCACTAAAAGCTCTTATTTAATAACTTTGGAGCTCTCTAAATCCTGATGTTTTCAGTGTTGCATGGACTTTGCCCAATCACTTTTTCAAGGACTTTATTTCCAGCGTTTTCAAGAGTCCATGTTATACAACAGCGCTCTGCAGTCTTTCATTCCACGCCACTGTAGAGCTAGAACAACTCTGATAGTGAACCGCAGCCGGCTTTATTGATGGGGCTGGAAATATTGCAGCATTATAGTGCATTGATTTTTCCTACAACCCCTCGCTGCTTTTCAGACACAACAAACTTGCATCCTAAACAGCATGCGCTCAGGGCACACAGCAGCATAATATGAATCATAGGTTTTCGGTGAGTTTGCTCATTGTGATTACACCACGCCACTGTGTAGGATGAATTTAAATTGATTGCTGTAACCATCTGAAGCTCCATATTTAACACCATGTTATACAGCGTGAATCTGAAGCTACAATTTGAAAAGAGGAATTTGAGAAGTGCAGTTGCAAGTCAAAACTAATTGTATTTATTCATTTTCAGTTTGGGCCACTCATGCCAAGCAAACTGAGTGTTTATGTGTGTGTGTGTTATAGTAGTTTTCCTGACAGTAACACCCAGTGTGTGTTTCCTCACATTACCTCTTCTCAGTTTAAAGTGGAGGGTGTCAAAGAGCTGTCATGTGTGTGAGTGTGTAATATCTGTCAGTGTGTGAACATGTTTGAGGTATAGAGCATATTAGTGTATGACTTGTTTAGTATATGTGTAGAAATATAAGCGAGTTAATTACACTTTTCACTTTAAAAAAAAATGTTTTATTGTGTGTGTGTGTGTGTGTGTGTGTGTGTGTGTGTTAAAGTCTAATTTAACTTGTAAGTGAGGGCATCTTCTCCTTTTTTTTCTCCATTCTACTTTCACACATCTGAAGAGTCTGATCACGCAACACGTGTGTGTGGTCCTGTGGTCCTGTGCTCACTTTCAGTTACACATTTGCAGACTATCTTCTTCAGATCAGACAGCCAATGTGTCAAGGCACACACACACACACACACACACACACACACACACACACACACACACACACACACACACACACTGGTAGATGCAACAAGCCATCAGTAACTAAATATAGAAGTAGGCAAAGTGTGAAGTATCACTTAAATAATTTGAAGGAAGATATTATTTGAACTATCACATGGAATCTGACTTTAAGTCTGCAGGCATGTTTATCTGAGGTCAACAGGAAATGGTTTATTTTTCTAGATACTGACGCAACAATTAAAAAAAACGACACAATCTAATGCATATTTTCCTCTGCAATATTATTGAATGTGGATGAGAAGTGATTATGATATAATGTTGATAAATGTGTGACACTTATGTACATGTACTTATAGGTACACATTGTGAAGTCTTTGATGATTTATCACTCTGGATATATTGGATGAACCACAGCTGCCATCATAGAGCTTGTGTGTCTATTTGTAAACAACATTAGTTTTGTAATAATTTTGGGCACAACATATTGAAAAATCTTTACTTTTGGCACTAAAGTAAAACAAATGTGCACGTTTATGATGGTTCAACCAACCCACTGACAGAGCTACTTTGCTACCCCTTAAGACCCAACCCCGTAATATGACTGAAAAGCAAAGATCGAGAAAGCCAGCACCTTGTGTGCCATCAACAACACACTGCTGTAAGATAGCTTGTGAAGTCATACGAGTCATCTTGTATCTAAAAAACACAAAAAAAGGACCTATTTCTATAATCAGCCTGCAGCAGTTGACTTCTGACTTTTAGCTTGTGTCTCCTGTGTTATAGTTGGCTTATTTGTCAGAGTTAACAAAGTCCTTATTTAAAGAAATGTGGAGTCAGGAAATGTCAGCTCATTAAACCAATGTCTAGTCGGCTGTTTATAAGTTTTCCATAGCCGCAGCACTTTAATAGATGCTCGTTGTGAAACTGTGTCAGTCCCAGAGAGAACCATCACCTTCACTTAACTCTGTGAAAAGCTGCCTCCCTGCAGGACAGCGGGGGAATGGTTCATTCTGCTTGTGGCCGACACCAGCCCCTCCAGCTGACATCATTAAAGCCCCTATGAGTCAAATGTGAACGTTTCCGGACTTGGTGACACCCAGAGTTAGGATGAGTAGCACCACAATTGGAACTGCAGTGCTGTTTTTTCTCAAAGGGTCACCATAGCACATGTAATATATCTTTATTTACTATGCGAGTTGAAACAAAATCACTATCGGCAAGCAAGAAGGCACATATTCCATACAGCATCAACAAAGACACTGACCGCATGACCACAACCAAAAGTATTATAATAGAAAGTACAAGAGCCGCGTTCACACCAAGTACTTTGCCGTACTTAGTTCCCAGCACTTAGTTCCCCTATGGAATTAAGAGCCGATCGCGTTCACACCGGAATAAGTTCCCTGAGGGAAGATTACGCAAATGAGCCGATGACGTCGCTTCTTCTTCTTCTGCTTTGGGTTTACTGGCAGGCCGCAAACAACTTCACGGCGTATACTGCCACCCGAAGTCCCCGGCCGGAAGTCCTCGGAGCCTTCCGAGTAAATCGCCAGAACGCCGACACCTCCTCAGCTCCCATGTTTTCTTTTGTGTTGCCATAAGTTAGTCTCTCTGCGTTTGTGCGCTGGGCTAATGCTAATAATGCTAATGCGAGGATAATAAAATGGCGGCTCTACAAAACATTTCAGAGTTTTACGGGGCGTGGTTCGCAATTCGACCAGCCAATCAGAACTGGGGCACTTTTTTCCCCCAGGAGAGTACCACCTCTCAGCAGGCACTAAAAATGGGGGTAAAAGTTCCCGGCACTAAGTACGCTTTTTGATGTGAACGCGACATAAGGGGTACTAACGGAACTAAACGGGAAAAGTACTCCGGTGTGAACGCGCCTAATAAGTAATTTAGGGTTTAACTAATAAGATGCAAAAAACAAAAGACATCTTTCTGACGAGGTGCTTTTTGTTCAGCACAGAAAGACTAAGCTCACCTTCAATATCATTTCAATCAGGAGAGACTTATAAAACATTTTGTTGATGTGCACAAGATGAATGAAATTTGAATGGTCTTTGGCGATTAGACCCCAATCGTGATATCTTCGGGTGGAGGTGCAGCCATAATAGGGAACCCTCCTGGGGTCTAGACACTGGTGGTGATGTTGATAGGATTGGATTGAATGAGGAGAAGGGATGAAGAGGATCTGGATTTGATAAGGACTGGACCTCTGATGAGCTAGACCTGGGTGCTAGATATGATGACTGGAGGTGGCGGAGGGCTGCAGCATTACAAAAAATGACAGCTGACTGCAGGAGAGAGGAGAACTGGTTTAAAGTTTGAGTGCAGCGCGATGATTGGCTGCTGGTGATTGGTAAAATGTAATTGGTTACAGTGGACGCCCGTAATCAGCTTATAACATGTAGTTGAAGAGAGAATGAATGTAAAGCTAGTCTTCCTAATTGAACCTACGCTTTAGCTTCATCACATCGAGGATGATAATTATGATTATTTGGTGGTCAAATACGGTCAACATGACAATTTCAAGTATCTTACAGGGTCAAATTACACATTTTGACAGTCATGGATGTAAACTGCAAATTGGCAGAGGCTTACAACCACAAGATGCTAAATGTAGTATCCTTTAGCACAGGGGGGTCAAACTCAATTTCATCACGGGCCACATCAGCATTATGGTTGCACTCAAAGGGCCGGTTGTAACTTTAAGAGTATATAAAAATACATATATAAATATTTAATATATTTAAAATAATGTATTATATTACTTTATTGCCTCTGCATTGGATTATTATCGGATAGGGTAAAAGCTTCATAACTACGTCTGAAAGAAGAAGTCTAGGGCAAATAAGTGCAAGTCTCTTCAGTGAGAATGTCACAAAATTATTTTAAAAGAAAAGCCAAATTCTGAAAAAAAGTTACAGTTAAATAAAAAAATAAAATCTAATGTAAGATGCATTGTGGGACATGTAGTTTATGGACATCGTGCATCTGTAAATCGGCCTGTAACCGTATAATAAACATATTACATTCTTTCAGAGCTCTTGCGGGCCACATGAAATGAAGTCGCGGTCCGGATTTGGCCCCCGGGCCTTGAGTTTGACACCCCTGCTTTAGCACTTTCTAAAAGAATAAAATGATTGTGTGTGATCGATAGATGTCGTGGTGGCATGACTTTACTGATGAGTTTCCTCTTCATTTGGTTTCTCTTCTTTACGAAATAGCTCTTGTAACAATGGTTTTGTTGGACACCACTTCAAATTTGGTAATACTCCTCATACGTCAATGTAATTCCTAACACCATAACCTCAATACACATTTTATTTTAAATGTTTTTGCCTTGCATTCAAACTCTGACACATTTGTAGTTACAGTATACTGTGTGATTGTGTAAATCTGCCGCACCACTTCAGTCTCAGTAAAGATGCCAAAGGTGTGTTTCTGACTGTTCCACCCACGTTGCTCTCACCACGCTAATACATTATGTTCACCGTTCAGTCATTATTCACTCTCTCAACACTTGTCTCCTCCATGACCGCTATCACATGACCTTTGCCCCGCTCTGTATGTGTTGTTTGTAATGGCGAGAATCAACACATTGAACCTGATCTGTTGCACTTGTGGCCATTTGAACAAATGACGAGATATGCGAAATGTCTAAAACGTGAATCACGATGTGTAGGTGGAGCGGCCCACCTGGATTACTAACTGCGGGGGGAGAGAGGCTGCTGATGTGGGTTTGAAAATGTACAGCCATATCATTTCTTAAACAAAAGGTCATCGAGTTTCTTGGTGGACTAAAGAGCGCAGAATGAGGATGACTTTTAAATCGGTTTCCTCCATTAAGGATATATATTTTACCGTCTGTTTCTTAGACAAGGTTGCAAAGGTCTATTTTTACCCAGGCATCTGTAGTGCTTCAGTTTCTTCTCTGCAAACTGCATACACCACACATAAAGAACTGGTTTGGTATAAAGAAAAAGCAGCAATTGTTTACTGAACCATATAATACGGGTGCGAAAATGGCTACTGTACAGAGCTGGATGAGGTATTTGAAGTTTAACAAATGTCGTAGTATTCAATACTCGTCAGTAAATCATAAATCTAAAAAGGGGTTGATTTTTCTTTGTCAGTGTCTCTGTGTGATTTGTGTTTGATGAAGAGCAGATAACTATGTCACTGTTACTCCTGAGATACTTGAACCCATTCATCTATAGATGGTAACCTAGCAACAGGGACACGAGCCGACTGGAGAGCAGTGATCTCAGACCTGTTTTTCTATCCCTCCATCTTTACTGGATGTCCTGTTTTTTAAAATTATTTTTGCACTTTTAATGTCACATCTCTCACTTTTCCTCTTTCGGCTCTGTCAGCTTCAACCATTAAAGTGCTGCTGCATTAGTTTCAAATGGGCGTTTTATTTGTTTTAATTTGGATTCTAATGGCCAAGGTACTGTACAAGGGAAAGGTGTTGGTTTTCAGTAGTTTGAGACAAAGATATGTAGACTTTCTGCAGTCCAGATATCAATAGAGAGCTTGTGTCACAGGTGTGATTTTGGCGAGGGGAACATGGGTCCAACTCCCAGTGAGGAAGTAACAAGCCGATTGGCCGATGCAGACTGAAGTGCACATGCTGGAGTGTATGGTTTATCCATGTCCTTGGTTTAGAAAGAACTAGATCCCTTCACACTCAGCATGGTAGAACAGTACCAATGTCTTGAAGAGATGTCAGCCAGCCACTGGCAGCCATTGAAGGAAGTGGGGGAGCGGTGTATTGAGGGAGAACTTTGGTAGGTTGAAAACCAATGACGCTGCTGAATTCTGAATTGGCTGCAGAGGTCCGATGGCACTTGCAGTTAGACTCGCAGTTGCAGGAATGGAGTTTCGGGGTCTGATGATGTCACGTGAATGACACCGAAGTTGTAGTATCATCATTTGGCCACTAAGAACATTTGCTTCAACGTCCAGTGCACTTACTGGGGAACAATAAGTTCCTCTTCCATTCTAACTGCAGTGCTTCCTCGTCCCTCATTACTTTCCTTTTATTCCTTCATGTCATCCATCCATTTGTCTGTTTGCCAATATAATTGTTGAGTTGGAGGCTTTATGTGCTCTTAGAGTGTGTATTATTTGAAAGTCATCCATCCGCTGTACTGTATCTTCAATCTAACATAATTATCTGTTGTTTCATCACATATTCATGATTATAATTATCCATAATGATGTTTCTCATGTTCCACCATTTATTTCTTAGAAAGGGTAGAGTAAACAAGACTACATCTGTTGTCAAAATATGTTTATGTGTATGTCTGCACATGTACTGTAGAGAGCATAACACGCAGTCTGGCAGGAATGGTCTGTTGCCAAGCATTGAGCGCACACACACGCGCGCACACACACACACACACACACACACACACACACACATACCATGTATACATCACTTCAGGGGACATTACATTGACTTACATGCATTTCCTGGAGTATTATCCTAACCTTAACCAACACATGCCTAACCCTAACCTCTGCAGGTCTCCCTTGAAAAAGAGATCATTGATCTCAATGGGATTTTACCTGGATAAATAAAGGTTTTGAATTGAATTGAATTGAACCCTTAACCTTACCCTAACCCTGATCCTTAACCTAACCAAGTCTTCACCCTAAAATTAATGATTCCCCTCAAGGGGACCTCCAATTTGTCCCCATAAGGGAGGTGAGTCCCCACACGTGACTGTAAACAGATTTAGGTCCCCACAAGTATAGTAATGCTAGGCCACACGCACGCACGCACGCACACACGCACACACGCACACACACACACACACGGCAAACAAGTCTGAATTGTAACATTATAAAATAGAGCTACACACACCTGTGATTCCACTTTTTTCTTATAGAATGGGATATCTCTGCAGATCACCAATACTTAGCTAACAATTTTATTTTAAACCATATTTAGCCATTACCAATTCTTTCATTTCTTCTTTTGAGAAAATGTCACTAGTCCGAAGGGAGATTTCAATAACATTTCAAATAGTTGTGCAGGCCTATTGATTAGAGAATTGTATTGAATATGGTTTCTATGCAACCCCAGCGACTACTGCTTCAGTAGTCCCAACAACTTGGTTCTCCACCTGATGAGGTGTCCTCAGAAAGACACTGATGGTTAGGTCGGTAGCTCAATGCCATCGGTGTTTTATTGTGGTGTGTCGAAAAGAGGAAATTTGACAGCGCTTTGGTTGAAGGCACTGGAGAAATGCAGCCCATAATGCATCACTTTGTGCTGCAGGACCTCAAAGAAATGACAACTGCTTTTTCGATGAGGACATTTTCAAAAGAAGCTTTCACAAAGGGGACTACTGTTAGTGATGGAAGAGAAGCTTGAGCAGAGTCGAGAGCAGCTCCTACAGTAAATAGTTATATCGCAATATCAGTCAAAAATAATGGCGTTTTGTTTTTCAAATCGTGCACGGTAACCAGAGTTGGGTGTAATAATAATATTACTCCTGTCGGTAACGGAGTAGTGTAACGCGTTACTTTTATAATTCAGTAATCACACAGTTACTAACATTGCCCCGACACGCGTTACTTCGTTACTTTTATAAAATAATCACACTCACTGACAGACAAGAGGGGTTCCCGCTGCAGGTTTATATACACGTAGGCCTATGTAATCTGCGCGACTTGCGAGACCACAACTCCACGTGCAGTGCTGCATAAACATGGCTGAGTCTTTTCATCTGTAAACTCCCTCAACGGGGCCGCTCGCTCTCTTTTGTTGATCGCCCTCTCACGGGTGAACAGTTCAATGTCCCGCTTCATTGTAGGAATTCTGCCATGTCTCTACCACTTTAGTTTGACCTCTGTTACTAAGTTATAGAATACTAAATAAGTAATTAGGATAATGCGTCTTGAACTGGTTTCATTAATTAGTGTCTTGACGTTTCACAGACTGTGAGCTTGTTGTGTGGCTGGTAGCCTATTTTAGAGCATATAAAAAGAAAGACATGTGTTATGTCTTCCTTAATGCAATAGTAATTGGGGTGCAAGTGGAGTCTTGCAGAGGCAAAACTGTGGCGCGTTTACACTGTAGGTGCGCCGCAGTCTGCGTGATCTGCCTGTAGGGAGGGGCGGGCCGGCCCTGCGAGTAAAGTAACGAGTTACTTTATGCAGAGAGTAACGAAGTAGTGTAATATATTACTTTTTTTTAAAGTAATATGTAATATATTACTTTTTTTTAGTAACGACCCCATCTCTGACGGTAACAACAACATAAGATCCTCAAAAATACTCCACCTTTTCCCACCCCCCTTTTACTCAGAAAACATTAGGTTTTCACTCAGTAGTTATTGCAAAATGGTATACTGGAATGATTCTACACATCTAGTGAGTGTCTTTGCAGAAGACAACCCATTTGTTTAAATGAAGGCTTGCGTTTTTACATTGAATTTGGTTCATTATTTGGTATTCAAACCTGTTAGTCTCATGGACTCTCTCGTCAATATCTGCAGCTCTTCACTCTCACCCCTCTGTCCTCTCTCCCACTCTCTCTCACTCATCCTCCTCATGCCTCCTCTCTCCCTCTCTCTGCATTAATGAGGTAATCAGGAGAACAGATAAAGCTGCACATCAAGGAGAATGATCATGCTCTTCAGCAAATGAAATGCAGTCAACAGTCATACATGTTTAATGTGTGCACTTAGGCTTTCTGTTTCTCTAACAAAATCGCTTCCACGTTATATTTCCTGCTGTCTGGACTAAAACAGCAGATCTTGTTTGTGGGGGAGTTAAGAGAGAGAAAGTGGCAGTGAAGGGGGGAAGGAGGGAAGGAGAGTTGATGTACAGTACAGGGTTGTCTGTAAGTGTGTGTGTGTAAGTGTGTGTGTTTTCGTTCAGGTCATACTGTGGAGGTAGATGTACTTCTCTGAGAGGAGACTAAGGGCCCTCCACAAACACAAAGACACACACACACACACACACACACACACACACACACACACACACACACACACACACACACACACACACACACACACACACACACACACTGAGAGAAGGACACAGAGAACTGAAAACCACTGTTGTTGCAAAGATCAAGTGGTGTTTTTTAGCCATCATTTTATTACTCTTTACAAATAATGATACAAGAGGACTGGATATTGAACATCTGTATACTTTTGGGGATAGAGACAAAACATGTGTTTAGTACAGAGAATCGAAAGTAATCAAGTACCAGAAATCTGGCATATACAGTAGAGCTAAAAAGTAATCATCAATTCAACATGTTTTAGGGTACTACTTTAGGGTCAACCGCTGAAATATCTCATCAACTGTTGGATTTGATCTTTTGTACAAACTTTTATATCGTACATATTTACAGAGTGAGCTAAGGTTGCGAGTTTTGTTCCCTCAGCACATTTGGAAGAAACAGAAATGGACTTACTGTCTCTTTCAAGTTGGATCATTGTGCCTATAGGCAAAGGGCTGCTATTAAGTCTGAATGTTTTTATTGGTGAGTTTTAATCTATGCTGACAAAAAACACAAAAGATGAGACAGAACAGGAGACTAATGGATACAGCCAGTGATAACGAGAGGAGGGAAATGGAATTAAAAGTGACAGGATAAAACATTCGGACAGAGAGAAGACTAAAGACAGAGACATGCCTATGATGGACAGAAACATGGAGATGGAGTGAATGAGAGACAGTGAGAGGCATGCTGTGAATGAGAGAGAGGATAAGGGTGGAGGTGTATGTTGGACCACGTAAAATCGCTTTGTGCCAGAATTCCTCCACAGTGCTGGCACAGTGAAGAGACTGAAAGCAGCGTGAAGCCAGACAGACTGTCTCCTGGTTTTCTAACTGAATGTAAGATGGTACACTATTTAGAGGAGTAACATACTGTATTAACTGATGTTCACGGGCCATGAAGAGGTCCAAACACTATAACAAAGTCCTGTATCTTCCTATCTTTACTCTACTATTATGTAATTATATATTTGATATTCAGTTTCACAGAAAGTGATTAGCTTGGTCACCTTTCTAATTTTCATTTGCAAATAGATTGTGACCTTAAGTCAAAAATGATCAGTCAAAATAAAAAATAAGTACAGTATACTTTCTGTATAATTATTTGGATTCCTAAACAGGAATACTGAAGATGTGAATGCATTATGTTGAATAGATGTTAGTAGTAAATAGTTCAGACAAACATCCTTTTTCTGGCAGCGTTTGTTGCACATATTGTCAGATTTTGACTTGACCCTGCTTCCTTCTCCACTTTCCTCCTCCTCTTCTTCTGTGCTGGGTTGTGGCTCTTTGCCAGCCGACAATTCTGCATTGCTTCAAAGACGTGATTTTTTACTTTTGACTCGAGGTCTGTATGTCAGATTCCAAGTCAAACCTCATCACTCATTCTTCACCGGTTATCTATTGTGTTAGCTAGCTACAGTATTGGATGTCATAGCAAACACCCATGTTAGAAATGTGGAAACAATATTTAAAACAGCTGTCAATTTAGTGATAATATATTTTCTGAAATCAAATGTATGGACTAGATCAGGGGTGGGGAACCTTTTTCCTCTCAAGGGCCATTTACATTTTTTCAACATCCTCCGAGGGCCGTACAAATGATTGACCTCTGCTTAAAAAAACTAAAATCACAGCCCATTAATTTCGTCTTTCTTTCATGCTGTGCAAAGAAAAAGCTACCTCTTAATCCAGATATCTCACCATGACTCGCACGTGCACGTGCACGGTGTGGCATGAACACCACAACAGAAAGATATTGGACACAAGATGTGTGCAAATGTATTTAGTTTCCTATCCATGTGAACATGATTTAAGTGGGGGGGGACCTAACCTCCTCTTGGGGGGTCCGGGGGCATGCTCCCCCGGGAAGATATTTGTTTTTAAATGTTGAAGTTAAAAGCATCAATCTGGTGCACTTTGAGAGCAACGTTAGGAGATCTATGGATACATCTCTCAACACCCATTTGAAACTGACCTGTTAACAGATTTAATTTGTCTTTATGGATATTTTACAAATCACTCTCCTTTCAAACTGTATTCTTGTTTTACTGTCATATAGTATTTTATACCTGTTTACTTTATTCTCTTATTTTTTTATGACTATAATGATCATATAAAGATGTGCCTTTACCTCACTGGTTGGAGAAAAAGCTTCTATCTGTTAGCATAGCTAGCTAACCAGATGCTAATAACAACAAAGTTATTGACTGTATGATCAGAATGTCAGATGAACAGATCGCCACTGGGCTTTCAACTAAAGACACAGCCACGCAAAATCTGCAGCATGTGTACGGCTCCTTATGGGTACTGCCATTTGTGAAGTCCCGGCCCGGAGCGACATTGTGGTGCTCTCCGTCAGAACTACACGCCTGTCAGACGAGACATATACCACGTGATGACACGTTAGGCTCGTGTCGAAGTGTTGTGTTCATGGACCCTGAGCTTGGCCAGGACAAACAGGCACTCGCTTGTTTAATTATGTTGCGGTCTAGATTTCTTTAATGTTTTTCTTTTTTGTGTGTGTTTTATAAATTACCTCGAGGGCCGTATAAAATGTTTTCGCGGTCCGTACACGGCCCGGAGGCCGGAGGTTCCCCACCCCTGGACTAGATTATACTTGTGGCGCCTGTGGCTCAGGATGTAGAAGATTGTCCTCCGATCACAAGGTTGTTGGTTAGATCCCGGTCAACATAACGAAGTGTCCTTAACCCCAATTTGCTCCAGATGGCAAGGCCGATGGTGTGTGAATTTGAGTTTCCCTGAGCAAGTGGCACCTTGTATGACGTGCTGACTTGCTTTTTCTCATGCTGCCTGTGCTACAGCACCTCTTTTCACCCTCTGTCTGAAACCAGAGCCCAGTCTGCTCTGATTGGTTAGCTGGCCGGCTCTGTTGTGATTGGTCAACCACTTAGGCTAAGGGGCGGGACATCTCTATCACGTAAAATGTGTTGGAGCGCTAGCCAACAGAAGGGCAAGTGTTACAGAGTGATGTCTATGTTAGAGAAGTAAACAGAGGTGTTTCAGGCTGAGGGGGCAGAAGGTGGGAGAGAAACTTTGGGATTTTAGCCTTTGCAGACCATTTACATGCATACAATCTAGGGCTGCACGATATTGGAAAAAACTGACATTGTGATTTTTTCACCCCCTGGGATATTGCGATATGAAAACATACAGGAATTGAAGAAAATACAGTTTTTTTTTCCGCAAACCATCCTTTCTTGAACTTTAGTGCTATACAATTGGTATTTTATATATTATTACCTATATTTAACCGGATGAAGGATTTTAGTCACGGACATCTGGATCTTAAGTTATCAGAGCAGCAAGCTGAGCTAGCTCGGTTAGCATGCCCTGGAGAAACACATGAAACTACTTTATTAAGTGTTTTTACCTTTAATCACCGGGTCCGGTTGCTTTGGAGATGTGATTGTGATTGGTGGTTTGCTGTCACTCACTCAAGTACCCCTGACATGAGAGCCGTGCGAGTTTTCCTTTTGAAGCAAGCAGCAAAATAATTGTAACATGACGTGTTTTGAGTTAATTTGCCTCCTTTTTTTTTTTTTTTTAAATAACAAAAATCGCACATCCACGCGATCGTCACGATACGATATATCGTGCAACCCTAATACAATCCTACACACTACAGGAAAGGAAAAACCCCAAAAAGCACAACAGGTCCCCTTTTTTTTAACGAGATGATCAATTGGGGAAATCATATATCATAAGGCGTGTGGTGCAGTGGGTTGTGAGTTGGTATTCGGATCAGGAGGTCACAGGTTCAAACCCCACTGCAGTCAGCATGTCGTTGTGTCCCTGAGACACTTCACCCCAAATTGCTCCTGTGGGGATTGCCCACAGTATTGAGTATGTAAGTCGCTTTGGATAAAAGAGTCTAACAAGTGACATGTAATGTAATGTAATGTAATAACTAAGATTTTGAGAGAAATCGAAACAATTTTTGTCACAGGAGAACCACGTAAATCTGACTCGCTGGTCATCATCCAGGCTGTACTCCACCACAAACCAGCAATGAACATACTGCATGTCGTCTGTCCGTGTCAACAGTGTGTCATGAGAGGAGTGAGATGAAATGTGCAAGTGTTCCTCGTTTCTGTGCTCCGGGCCATTCTGAAATGAAAAAACACAGTGACAACTGAAGGAACAGATGGACTCATTGACAAAAAAACAAAACCTTAAAGAACTCTAGTTCTTCAATCTTAAATGCTTTTAACAAAAATTCAACATGACATATCTTCTGAAAACCTCTACATCAAAGTAGTGCCATTTTTTAAAAAGTCTTTTTTGCGAGCGTAATTGATTGTTTTGTTTACGCTCGCTTACGATCATCTCACACTGGAGGTCATAGAGTGCCGGCCAAGTGAAATCCCATGAAGAGACACACTGTAACAGCATGACACATGATGTGTCGCTGTAGCAGGAGGATCGAGCAGATGAAGAGAGGATGGATTGATGGAAAAGAGGAGGAGTGATATGGGTGTGCTGACTCACTCCCTGACCCTACTCCCTGATTCTCTGGAGATCGGCATCGTGGGTATTTTTACTTTGGCGTAGGCTTGTTTAACCCCCTTATATAAGCCCTTACAGACACATGCACACACACAAAGGGAGGTGCCCAAGGTGAATGGCGTGTTTTGTTCAGATTATTGATTTTATTTATCTACTCTTCTTCTTGTCTTCCTTCTGTGGCATCAGCTGCTTCTTTAAGTCTCTCACCCCACTCATCAGGATGTGTTCTATTCACAGGGACAGTAGGAAGAGCAAGAATCAGGAACTGTAGTCTTGCTCGCCCATACCTTTCTCTCTCCACGCTGTTTAAACACTGTGCCAGGTCTGCCAGGATGTGGTCAGGGAGAAGGTCTCAAGGATGTAGTCAAGTCAGTAGTGTGAAAACAGCTGATCTTGTTATTCAGAAAGTATCTCAATCTCAATCTTTATTTATTTATATAGCACATTTAAAACAACCTTCAGTTGACCAAAGTGCTGTACAGGCAATAACTACAATATGAAATAACACAATGGGAGTACAATAAGAAAGTAAGCACATTAAACACACAGTAATATAAATAGCACTGCTATTAATCTCAATGGCTTAGCTATGCTTTTGCAGTGTCCTGATTTTCAGGTTACAGGTTTTGTGTCCAACGCACTGCTCACATTGTGTCATTGTGTATAAAATCAAATGAGAGGCTGAACGAGCCTCCCGCATCATGGGTGCATTACAGCAACTCAAGCCTCCTGATGAACAATCAAACTGCTCTGTGCTGGCTGTTTTCTCCTACGGATCCACTACTAGCCCCGACTAGGCAAAAGGTATAGCTGTTGGCATGGCACTCTGCACGAGACTCATTTTGCTTAAAGGCCAAATCATTTTAACTTTGACTTTGGAAGCAGTCAACCTTTCAAAACGCAGCCAATGAGATAACGGCTGTATCGGATGTATCCAAGTGACACATGCAATCAGGGGAGGTAGAGAGTAATCAAAGAAAAAGTCATCTCTGGTAAATTCCTAGACAAACCAACATCAAAAACACACATCAATCTCACCTGGGAAAGTAATACATGGAAAAATATAAACAGACACATGGTGTATTGATAAAGGCAACAAAGTAATGGAAACAGACATAGTGAATAAATGACGTATATGAAGACGTGAAGTGACTGACTGTAGAGTCGTACCCTAACGGCCCGTCCACACTACAGCTTCAAAAAAATCTTGGAGCTGGGCGTGTCTGAAGCTTGGGGATTTTATTCGAGCAACGCGACCAACAACCAATCACATGAATCTCCCGCCCCCGACATACAAAGCAAAAAACCCCGGGGATTTTATGCGAGCAATATATATATATATATAAACTCCCCAAACAGGTGAAAACCTACCAGTTTCACCCACTGTCTCTGCCACCTCCCTCCATGCCTGATTCCTCCGGGTTGTATCCCGGTAGGTGAAGAGGGTCTGGTCATACAAAACCGGGTGATTTGCTACGGCGATAAATAGTTTCTCCTCCATCTTTTTTTGAAATATAGAAATGAACGGCGGGATATCTCTCCCAGCTTCGACGCGGTTTGATTGGCTAGGGCTTGAGCTGTCAGATTTTCAGAAACGGGATTTGATTGGCTGACGCTGGCTACTCCGGCGTCAGAAGTTGAACATTGTTCGGCGTCAGAAGTTGAACATTGTTCGGCGTCAGAAGTTGAACATTGTTCGGCGTCAGAAGTTGAACATTGTTCGGCGTCAGAAGTTGAACAATGTTCAACTTCTGACGCCGGAGACGCCGGAGACGGACCGCTATGCTACCCACAATTCAGTTCGGCGAAAAGCGAGGCAACGTGACGTCACCCCATTCAAAGTGAATGGGCAGACGCGTTGGAAACCGTTTTTGAAGCTGTCGAAGCTGTAGTGTGGACGCAGCGTAACCCTCCATCCAACCCAGCTGTAGTTATGGTTGTTTCAAGCAGATGTAACCATGGCTCTCATTGGTCATAATTCAAATTGCCAAAAAGTCAGTCAATCAGTCAGTGTTTTTAATTGCATGTACACAATCACCAGTCCAACTGTGATGGCAACTTCTGAAGCATTTGCAAACAGGACTCAGAGAGACACGAGGAGAGCCGGAACTTTGATGGCAAACACTGACTGTTTATTTGGAGGTTGAGATGCCAAATCAATTCTCAAGATCTCTACCCCAGACCCGTGTATTTATTTAGTTCTGCGAGAATAATCTCTGTGTGTGTGTGTGTGTGTGTGTGTGTGTGTGTGTGTGTGTGTGTGTGTGTGTGTGTGTGTGTGTGTGTGTGTGTGTGTGTGTGTGTGTGTGTGTGTGTGTGTGTGTGTGTGTGTGTGTGTGTGTGTGTGTGTGTGTGTGTGTGTGTGTGTGTGTGTGTGTGTGTATAGGTGATGTTCTACTACAGCTACAGATTAATACATATGACTAACTAGACACTCCATATATTGAAGCATTGGACCTTGCCACTGAATTTGACAGTATCTAAATCGGGGACATCTTTGTACAGCTATCTCTCTCACACACACACACACACACACACACACACACACACACACACACACACACACACACAGCAAATCAGCAAATCCTCATTTGACAGTCTAGAAAATGAATATTATCGACAGCTCTGAATGTTTCCCTGTTATTTTACTGTACATGTAAGCTGTAAAATGTAAAGGAGAGAATCATGTGGACCACAGAAGTAACTGTGCATGCAGGTACATGCTCGGTCCTGGGAAAATGACTGTTTATTGGAGAACATGTAAAGACTTGCATAGGTGGTAAAACGGCTCACAACATTACGGAGAAATAGATGGCAGTCGGAGACGTTCAGGGACTTTTTCTGCAGAAACTGAATTAACATAAAAGCCATTGTAAGGCAGGTTATTGAACAATTTCTGTGTCAACTTGTATCGTTCAGCAGCCCAATTAATCCTTCTCAGTCCAACTACATTGACTGTGATAGCTCCTGTTGGCTCATGCTGTGTCTCAATTGGCAGACTTCTAGACTTTTGTGTGCTTTTTTGAGGCCATAGGTGAAGCCAAATGCAAACTATGGCAAAATGCATTATGAATACCCAGATGGTTACGTCTCACACTCAACAATCGTTGCTATGTAACTGAAATATACAAATAAAAGTTAGAGTAAACATGTGTTTATTTGTTTTTTATACACAAACTACTATATTTGTGTCCAAAAAAGTCCATTGTTCATTTGAATGGTTCAATTGAGCAAACTGCATTTGATTTGGTAGAATTAACAATACCTTTGATAGCTAGCCAACAGCAGTAATTGTCACTTCCAGAGAGCGCACAGCAGCTGAATGCGATTTGAGACTATACGCAGTTGACATGTATACAGTGTGCAAGTTTTCATAATGCACGACATGAAAGGGAGTAAGTAACTGAATGAACACACAGCATGAGAAGATCTGTGAGGTGCTAACTGCAGCCTGTAGTGTAACTTAATGCTCAGCCGCTGTTACAGGTAGATTCCACAGGTACACTACATGGCTGCTGACCTCAGCAGTAACATGATGAGTCCAGGACACTGCCACAGCGATGAGAAAGGGAGAGATAGAAAAGACAAACCGGTGAACATGACAGAGAAAGATGTGGAGAAATGTTCCCAGTGTTATGTATATCAAACCATTTGTGTGCGTGTTTGCTTTCCATGGATATTTAATGTATACTATAAATAATTAAGGCACATTGGCAGCGCACCAGCTCCACCAGAGTCAGCCTGAGATGAGTATATGAGGGCATCAAGAGGGCAGAGGGGGAGGCATCTTCCAAAACTGGACAGACAGTTTCAGTTCAGAGCACAGCAGACACCAGAACCTGCAGCTGTTCGATTCTCACACAGTAATTGTGCCTACAGAAAAAAAGATCTTAACACTTACAAAGGATTTGGCTCGAAGTGAAGCTAATGCAGTAGCACTTAATCTGGTTGGGTTTAGAGATAGGAAATGACATGAGTGTTTCTTCATCGTTGAATGCACTTATTGTGAGTCAGCTAAGTTAAATGTTATGTAATCAGTGCTTTTATTTTGTTATTATAAGTAAGAACCAGGGTTGCACAAGTCATTGAAATGTAATGGATCCTATTAAATAAATAACACCATGAACATTTCAAATATTTGGTCTTCTGGTGTCTGTTAGCAACCCCGGAAAAACTGTTTCCAACTTATTACACCAACAAGTGCTCGCTTTTTCAGGGTCGTCTGGCCCTCCTTAAAACTCCAGTGACAAAACCAGTGAATTGGATTACTTTTGCATCAGTGTTGACGTCATGTGCTTTAGTTACTAGTTAAGATAAATGTGCACAGAAAAAAACTGTTAGTGACCGCAAAATCAAAGTGAATATGAAAACAAGTGGTGCGATTAATCCTCGGGGAACCATTTTCTTTTTTTGCTTTAGGTTTGTTTTATTGAATATACTTGAGCATATTGTAAGTACACATTTTATTGTCGTATCAATATCATTATTAATTTCACTAATATGTACAGCGTCATCATGGAAAGTGTGAGTATCCCTCCTTCTCCAAAGATTGCATAGAATATGGTTGAAATGTTTTACTTTAAAAAATCTGCTTCAAGTGATATATCTGTATTTTTGGACATTTTCTCTCTGTCCCTAAACTTGACGGTTTGATTTGGTTTGATTTTTGCGATGGTATGGTAAAGGTCATATGGTTGGATAGGGTTCAGTTACGTTTTTTTAGTAACAGATCTGTGTGAGGGTGTGTTTGTGTGTGTTTTGTTTAGCGATTTGGCAGTTGCAATACTCCAAATGAGCAGTTGCCTTAAAGCAATATGTGCACATAGCTCTCACTATTTCCATCTCTACCTCGATCCCCTCCACCCTCACTCTGTTTATTCAATCTGCAATATCATCGGAATGAGTGGGTGGTGTATGTATGTGTGTGCATGTGAATGTGTGTGTGGTACCATCGAAGTGAGTGGGTGGTGTAACCAAAGTGAGGATGTTGTGTGGGAGTGAAGTACCATTAAAGTGTGTGTGTGTATTATAATCCCTCCTATCACTGCAGGTTTGAATTGAAAATAATGAATAGCAATCTGATCTCTCATAATTTAAATAAAATGAAGAGAAAACCACTTAACAGTTGAAATATATATACATTGTTTACTAAATGCATTAGACCAGGGGTGGCCAACCAGTCAGAGGTTAAGAGCCACATTTGTTCTATGTTACTGCAAAGAGCCACATCAAACACACAGTCACTGATACCGCTTGTTTCAGTTTTTTGTTTTCTGGAGACAAGATTTCAACCACGTCACTGATGCATTTTTGTGGCTTTGGGATATATATTTTTTAAATCCTCTGGAGCAGAGAGAGGAGCTGTGGATTATTGTTATTGATTAATGCATCAGTGTTTCTTAGGGTCAAAAACACTAAACTCACAACTTGAAATGAAAGCGTTTAGTTTATTTAATAAAAGAGAACATGGTCAATGTGAAAAGTGACAGTAGATATAGATTATTTGCAATTTGGTGCTATATATATTAAAAATAAAAATAAATTATATATATTTTTTAAACACCTTGAATTTCAGGGGTGCACGGGGCTCCATTGGCGGGGTGCAGCGCCCCTCCAAGACAATGGTAGGGGAAACACTGGATAATGTTTAATCAACGATAGGTTTCCCCCCTCAAAGGTGATTGGTTCACTGCATCGAAGGTATTATTGTGATTGGCTCTTGGGCCACATCAAAATTAGACCCGCTGTCATCCTCTCATACTGACACCTGACACCACACATACACACGTAGGGAGAGCCGGGACGAAA
>NW_022990432.1:195683-273807 GCF_902827175.1 Gymnodraco acuticeps
CACACACACACACACACACACACACACACACACACACACACACACACACACACACACACACACTTCTGAAGACACCTTGGGGAAGCTATAATTCAGGCAGTGACAGCCTGAATGAAACAGGACAGATTAGCAGGAGACGATGAAATCCATCAGCACATTTCCTCTTGCTCATAGGATACAAAGGCTTAGACACACACCTGTCCAAGAGACCTGTAATGACGCAGCGTCCACACGGCGCCGTGCGTTGAAGCTAGCTGGTGAGCTTGTCTGAAACTCGACCAACAACCAATCACGTGAGTCTCCCGGCCCGGACACACAAGCACGCAGTTTGATTGGCTAGAGCTTGTACTGGCATATGATTCGATTGGCTGACGCTTTCGCCGAAGCTTCAAAAGTTGAACATTGCTCAACTTTTGAAGCGAGCAAAGCGTGACGTCACCCCATTCAAGCTTCAACGCACGCCGCCGTGTGGACGGGCCGTTACAGTACACATTATAGACTCGCGATGGCAACCAGAAATAAAAGGCTCTATTATGGGGTTTTCCCTTTCGTGTAGTATGTTATATAGGTTTGTGTGCCTCCATTGGACTCCTTAGTTTACTTCAATAACATAGTGACATCACTATGTAACACTTGCACTTCTATTGGCTAGCGCTCCAACACATTGTAGGCTAAGGGGTAGTACAGAGGAGCTTTTTGAACAGCATGTACACAGGTCACAGGAGTAGAGACTCTAAATACTAATATGAACCTGAAAATGAGCATTATACTATATCTTCTCTTAAGAGATATTTTGCCTTGTTGGTAGGCAGCTCTTATATTTGGTGCTGTCCATGCACCTCAGCATCATTTGTATATTGTTATTTAACAGAGCAGCTACATGTTTCATAACTGTGAAGGATCCCCTTGGCAGACATGTTTAAACTCCCACATTAAAGCATTCCCGCTTCACTGCAGCACCTGGAACCTTATCTAGTGGTGTGTGTGTGTGTGTGTGTGTGTGTGTGTGTTGGTGTGTGTGTGTGTGTGTGTGTGTGTGTGTGTGTGTGTGTGTGTGTGTGTGTGTGTGTGTGTGTGTGTGTGTGTGTGTGTGTGTGTGTGTGTGTGTGTGTGTGTGTGTGTGTGTGTGTGTGTGTGTGTGTGTGTGTGTGTGTGTGTGTGTGTGTGTGTGTGTGTGTGTGTGTGTGTGTGTGTGTGTGTGTGTGTGTGTGTGTGTGTGTGTGTGTGTGTGTGTGTGTGTGTGTGTGTGTGTGTGTCCCTGCTTCTGGTAATTGGATGTGACCCCCAACTTCACCAGCAACAATAATTGTGTGTGTGTGTGTAGTCAGTCCCTCAGTGGCCATCAGTAACATGTATTGGGTTAATGTGTGTGTCAACCACTGAAACTGCCCACTGAGCCAGGGTTGCGGTTGCCAGACACACACACACACACACACACACACACACACACACACACACACACACAGAGAAATAGCTTGTGTGCACCTGCCTTTGTTACGCCTTGGTTACAACCAAATGTTTGAAAAGAGGAATTAGTAGTTTTTTCCTCTGTGTAGTTTCAAGTTTGTATTAATCCAAAGTGCAAAATTAGCATTGAAATAAAGAAAAATATATTCACTAAATTGAAAAAGAGGCCTGAACTGATGACCTTGAGTGTGAGTATGCGCTAAATTGATGTGAACTCTTGTCTACCTACTCTATTTATGATCTGGATTCAATTACATTGGGCTTAGTAATCTTAAGGCTGAATCCTTACAAAGCTCTATTGTGCACACACACACACACACACACACACACACACACACACACACACACACACACACACAGGTCATACATGTAGCTGCCCTTCTAGTCTTTGTAAATGTGTCTTTTAAGAAAAATGGAAAGTAACAACACATTCACATAACAAACACAAATCATCTGCATTTGACAAAAATAAGTTTTCACAGCTGTATTATTAATTATTCTTTCTGTCTAAAGCACAGAGTGGAATACAGTATATGTGACTAAATAAAGATGTTATTGAATCATATTCCTAATTTATGACTTTCTTTCCTTCCTCTCAGGACCCGAGGGCAAAGCATAAGTTTAAGATCCATACCTACTCCAGCCCGACCTTCTGTGATCACTGTGGCTCTCTGCTGTACGGCCTGCTGCACCAGGGCATGAGATGTGACCGTACGTACACACACACATCCACAAGCCTCACTGTCTGTGATTGATCAGGTTTCCATTAGCAAACACACACTGCAGCATTTTATATTCCATATTCAGGTTATGTCCAACTCAGTGTAAATGTAATTGCTTTTAAATTATTTTCAAATACAGCCCTTCTAGAAAATAAATATAATGTAGTCTTTGCTTGTCACCACTCACATATGTTTATAACACACTGTTAATTTCTACATCTGTTTATTCCACATAATTACTACAGGATGTATTCTAATGTAATTTAGCTTTCTGATTATCTTAGTCTATCTTATATGTATACATGTTTTCGTATTCATGCAACTTACTTGCACCATTTTGCACCACTATTTTATATCCTTTAATTTTTAAGTATATTATATGTTCCGCTGGAAGAAGAGCCTCAGATTTAAGATTTGACACTGTAGCTTTTCTGCACGTGACAAAAAAACCATTAAAATATTTTTGTAATGTGTGTTTTCCAGACTGTATGATGAACATCCATAAGCGCTGTGTGGCCAATGTGCCGAGCCTGTGTGGGACAGACCACACCGAGAGGAGAGGTCGCCTCCAGATCACCGCGGAGGTCAAGACCAACGTACTCACTGTCACCAGTAAGTAGATCTATCCATTAACACACACACACACACACACACACACACACACACACACACACACACACACACACACACACACACACACACACACACACACACACACACACACACACACTAAGACACCGCTGTGTTCATGTTCTGCAACACTAGTCATCTGCCTCCCTCTACTGGAAGATCTGCAGAGGTACAGGATGGGTGCAACAGATGTTACATGAGATAAAACTTTTTATTCTGTGTCCATTACAAGTTTAATTTCAGCAAACAGATGCAGATAGAATTTCTACTTCTTTACTAATATGTTGATTAGAAGTGAATGTCAATACATGCATCAGTACATGAAGCTTACATTGGTTTCAAAGTAAATCATTACAAATACTAAATATGCTGACTAATAGAACTGCTGGCCTTTTTCGACCATCTGACCTTAGAAATTGAACAAATATGGAGCGCAAAATACATTTTCCTGTAAATATGATTATTACCGTGGTTACTCAAGAATGAATGAGTCGGGAGGGCTGTTAATTTATTCCGGCAAATTACTCAAACCAACTAATTGACCTAACAAAAGCTGTTGAGTCCATGCAAGTTTACTGCTTGGCTCAGACCCACCAACGTCAGCAAGATCTCACCTCTACTAACCCCCGGAAGAACCAGGTTCAATGAACTGCTGTTTCAATTCAGACGACCTGCTAAATCTGTTTTAAGTGATCCCGAAGGATTTTTGATATCAGTAATGAGATGTGGCCCTACCTAAGTGTGAGTTGTGGCAGATGTGCATTTCTTACCTTTCAAGCAGGAGAGGAGGGCGCAGATTTATTTTAAGTTGTCCCAATCCAAAGGGTGGGATCAGTTTATTTGAAGAAAAATTGGCCCACACTTGTACAGGGTTTTACCTTCTCTCGTTACAATATGACAATCATACAAAACATATCATGCTGTGGTCATTTTCTAATATGGAACCTTAATTCATAGTTTTGACATTAAAGTCTTCCGACATAATCCAGAGGAATCTCCTCAGAAATCGCCGGGGCTACACATTCATACCTAGAGTCCGACAACATTTAGAGGCAGTTCCTCAGAAATGGTCAGTGGGATCTAACGGTTTCATACTTTCATTCAACAAATCAATTCATATCCACACCAGGGTTTCCGTTAGCTGGTCAAATGGAATAAAAACGGGTAAATTCAAAACCTGCCGGTCAAAATGTCCGATGCTCCGATCGATTGGCCGCCGATCATTATCGGCCGATATTCACTCTTAATAGTTTGATCGGTGCTCTCTATAAAGGCAAGGCAAGGCAAGGCAAGGCAAGTTTATTTATATAGCACTTTTCAACACAAGGCAATTCAAAGTGCTTTACAAAAAATGAAAGAGATTAAGAAAATGGCATTTAAAATCAGTCATTAAAAAGAAAAGATAATAAAATAAACATTAAAAGAAAAAGTACATGGATAAAAGTTACAGTGCAGTTTAAGATATGAATAGTTCAATTAAAAGCAGCGACAAAAAGAAAAGTCTTCAGCCTGGATTTAAAAGTAGTCAGAGTTGCAGCGGACCTGCAGGTTTCTGGGAGTTTGTTCCAGATGTTTGGAGCATAATAACTGAACGCTGCTAAAGGCCAATCAGGAGAGCTGGATCTGATCGATATGGACATAAACGCGAGTGAAATGTAACCGGAAGCGAGAGAGAGAGAGATCAGACCAGCTGCTGCATAATCACCTGAAGCCCCGCCCACTGTTTAGTGAGCTGCATGAGAAACGGACGGGCTGTCAGGAGAGAGAGAGGGAGAAGGGAAAAGAGAGGATCCGTTTCTCCCGTGTTATTATTCAAAGTTAATGTAAACTTTGAATAATGTACTTCATCTACTACAAGTAGTTTCTTTGAATGTAATAATTATGTTGTTTGTTGTTTGTGGAATCATTTATTGAAAAATGAATCTGTTATGATTATGCAATATAAAAATGAGCCGCATTAACTGAGTTTTAAACATCAGCATATCCTAACCCTAGTCCGGTAATTACCTACTAACGGAAACTCTGCTACACAATTCTTATTATTATTGAAACATGACCGATAAGTTTCAAATTTGTTCGGTAAAATAAATTCTGTTCGGACATTTGACCGGCGAGAAAAAATCCTTGAGGAAACCCTGATCCACACCTAGTCCAGCATGAATTCTGAGGAATTTCCTCACAGGTTGCTGGGTGCTAAACATTCAACAAAGAAATTCACTCGGCATTTACCAAGTTTGAGAGAACCTTACCGAGGAAAAACCCCCCTCTCCCGAGTTTGCTCCCTCTCAGCGAGTGTTTTTATGCTCATAACAGGACAGAAGAACCTAAAGACACCTCCTCCATACCCATATTTGTGGAAACTGGGCATGGTCTCTGATGTGCAGGACGTGTCCAGACCTATTCTATGGCTATGGCATAAACACATTTTTGGGGCCTTAGTATGTCCCCAACAAGTCAGGAGGCCCCCCCCCCCCCCCCCCCCCCCTGTGCACCGCTGTAAGGGAAGAAACTGTCTTCCTTCTCTTATCAGTGACACCCATAACCTAAAATAGGCCTTAAACTCAACTTAACAAACCCCTTGTGTTTTGAATATAGGCAAGTGTGATTATAGAAAAACATAAACTACAATGCATTTTCATTGTGGGTTATATAAGAATATATTTGATTATAATTAACTTTCGTTTTAATTACTCAACCTAATATGGAGACCACAACAGTGTCCAACCATCAAACCACAAACATTGTCATCGCAACACATTTTTCAAACATTATTTTATACATTATACATTGTATACATGTACATTATTTTATAATAACAGTATTTCCAGTATTATTTGTTTGCGGTGGTGGTTGAATGTTGTTTCAAAGTAGGCAGTTGCTACCCAATATAGTCTGTTCATATTTTAGGATGTAAAGATGTTTCTAGAAGCCTCTTTATCTATGTTTGGCTAATCATTTGCAGTTAAAAACATCATAAAACAAATAATTATTTCCAAGAAATTAACAACATACGTCCGAAGTATTTTTTCTACAAGTCAAATGATTTATATTCACTTAATTTCTTACCTGAACACGTCTTATATTAATGGGATAGGTCAAATGCAGGCTAGCTTCTTTCCTCGAGAGAGTTTCCTGACCTGCCTCCTTTTTTATTTATATGATAAATAAATGAACAGTTTCACCACTTTCTGCTTTACCTGTAGTTCCTTGTCTTACCTGCAGGTGGCGGCAAAGGTTTAATTAAGTTTGCTGTGTGCCTGTCTACTCAATTACAGCTGTGCCTCAAACAGAAATCATCAAACTTAAACGATGTTGAACTCACTTTTCGCCGGACATTTCTTTCCCTTTAATCAATGACACGTACAAAAAGGAGAATCTGTTCTCTGGTGGTGAATGAGCTGGTTTCACATAAACACCTGGTAAAGTAACCCTAAACTGACAAAAACTTCAAAAGTATTTACAGTTATTCACATCTCCAAAATCTGAGTGCATTTGAATATATTAGTTAAATACCCAGCTGCAGTGTACATACATTTTTCTACACCTTCAGATTTCTCCCAAGCGCTCGATAACTCGGTACAGTAAATATTTCCTGAGAAATGGAGCCATGTTTGAGGCTTGAATTTGGCCAAATGTATTGGATTACTTTTTGGCAGAGAGTTACAAAAGTAATTACTGACTAAATACAATTTACTTTGATTGTGGATCTATGAAAGTTAAAGCGATGTCTTCCTGTTTTAAATAAAACAAAAGGATTTCCAATTCTGCTACAAGAGAGAGAAATGATTAATACCTCTGGGATTGCACTTCATATATAATCAATAAACACAATCGGTTCATCATTAAACATTGAAACAAAGTCTCCAATAACAAAACCGTTCTGATAACTTTTGGATGTGCTCATTTCTGCATGTATAAGCATTTTCCTTTCATGGTCTATTGCTGGGGTTCATCCCTCATGTTCCTTCTTACGCTCTCTTCCTGGTTCCCATGCTCGTATACTGATCATTAGCTGGGGTTTACTGTGAGAAATGATAAGAGAGCAGACTTATCACACACACACACACACACACACACACACACACACACACACACACACACACACACACACACACACACACACACACACACACACACACACACACACTGCTAGCAAATCAGTGCTACAGTATAGAAATAGAAATAAATTGAGCCGAATAGTAGAAACTGTCAAGTCTTATTTAATCTATTTTATTCATATTTGTCAGTCTGTCCCCAATGCATTAACATTATTGTCCAACTAGCAAGGATTTAGCATTTGTTGTGCCAAAACATACATTAATTCCTGATTTTAGGTAGCTGTTATACAAACCTCTTCATTTTGTGTGTGGTAATAGTGGACAGGCTAGGAGGCATTTGGAGGTGTAGTACTCTTCTCTGTCCACAGGGGTCAGTGTGGAGCCACTAGTAGATTACTCCCACATTGCAGTAAGGTTAAAAAAGAAAAAAAAAGGAAACACCACCACCGAGAATGAATTTTAGAAGCACTCAGAATTATTCCACAGCTTAACGTAGCAGGAACTGGTGGAAATGGCTGCTACACTGAGAAATGGAGAATGCACTAACTATGGATTTAATCAAAGCAATTGACATGGCTGTAAAGTGACACTGTATTGATCACTTTTAAGTCACATCCCTCCCCTTTCACTGGGGGATCAAAGCTCACACGGCCCATAGAGATGCAGGATCAGCATCGAGCTCAAGGACAAGGAGCAGGCAGTGGGACGTGGGTTCGGGACCTTAAAGGTGCCCCCTTCCTTTAGTGCTGCACATTCTGCCTGGTGGCTTTATAGCTGGATACCTGAAAGGCAGGGTGGGAAAAACAGTTGTCATAGAGATGGGTGGGTACTTATTGTTTAAAGAGGCCTTTTTTATGCTGTTTGAGGTTTTCCCCTCCCTGTAGTGTGTTATATAGGTGTGTGTGCATGTAAATGGTCTGCAAAGGCTAACATCCCAAAGTTAAGGGAGTTTACGCCTCCATGGACTCCTTTGGTTACTTCTGAAGTATAGTGAGATCACTTTATAAAACTCGCATTTCTATTAACTAGTGCTCCAACACATCGTACGTGATAGGCTAAGGGGCGGGACATCTCTAAGCGGTTGACCAATCACAACAGAGCCGGCCAGCTAACCAATCAGAGCAGACTGGGCTCTGGTTTCAGACAGAGGGTGAAAAGAGCACAGGCAGTATGAGAACAATAAAGAGCTTTTTGAACATTAAAGCATTTAAACATGTCACAGTAGAGACACAACATACAAATATGAACCTGAAAATTAGCACAGTCTTCATAAAACATATCAACCCTCCAAAAAGACCCTAAACATATACAAAATAACCATCATTAGGTGTTTAGACGGCCAAAAGTCCTCAAGTGAAACATTTGTGAATACTTATGGCGCATTTCCACTGTAGGGCCTCGCACGGCTTAGTACGGTATAGTTAGGCCTTGGTGAGCCAGGCTCACTTTATGCTGCGTTTCCATTACAGTTTAGGTACTGGGGTAGTAACTATAGTAACGCAGTGTAGGCGCAGTGTCAATGCGAAACACAAAACCAACATCAGCCGTTAGCTGTTAGCACTCAAGCTCACAGCTCCTCATATCTGTTCAGAAACTAGACAAAAGTTAAACAAGTACAAACCACAGACTGCCTGTGTCATGGAGAATACAGTCGCTGGTTTATTTATGTCTGTATAGGCCGTTGTTGTGAGTGTGGACGGCCGGAGCATATACTGCGTTAGCTTAGATCTCCATTCAGAAAACACGCATTTTAAAAGGTTTTTCGCCTGCCGTCTGTCTGCAGACTTGTCAAAGCATTAATTCATGGTTTTTATTAACCGGTATCAGTACGTTGTTACTTCGGCATCATTTTGAAACGTGTATTACAATTAAATCACGGTAAAATATGTTCATTTTGTTGTAGTTGCCAGCGATTCTCTCACTAGTTTAGCATACTCAGCCCGGTTGTTGGCCCGGAAAGAACCTCGATTTTGGAGAGCCAGAAAACTGTGAAAAAGTACCCGCTAGCCGGAACTACGCCTAGTGGAAACGCAAACCAAAAACCGGCCCGGCACGCTTAAACCGCTGTAGTGGAAATGCGCCATTAGTGTCTTGCTGTCATTGCTGGGTAGCCCCATTAGGGGTTTGAACTCTTAATTTGGCCTAAATGATTGCCTTATGTGTACCTAAGCCTTTTTTGTTTTGTTTGAACGACCGATCTCACACCTCACACCTCAGCCTTATATTCAAAGCGAGCAAGGAAGGTGAGAGCAGTGTACTCAAACATCTATATCCAAGCCTAATGTCAGGCTCAGAGACATTTGCTCTACCAATTAGTCATGATAAGGCTTCTGATCCTAATATTGGTTTTGATTCTTGACTTTTTGCTCAAATGAAATGATCAAATGATTCAAAGCCAGCTAGTAATTGCTTCACCGTGTTACAGCATGGTAGCACCAGGCTCTCTAAGCCATGATGCAGCTGTAGTTTAATGCATTTATTCTGATAAAAAGATCAACAGGATTCACACTGCACCTACAAACACTTTAATTTCAACATGTCTATGAACAATCTGGGAAATCGTCACACATCTTGCAGCACATATAAAAGCAAGTAGCAGTTGGAAAGAAGACTCTCACTAAGACTGTGCTGAGGCTGTTTCACATGGGAAAAGGTGCTCTGCCCACGCCCACGCTGCTGTGCACATACAGTATTCTGCTGTTACTGCACTCTCATCTCCTCACTCCCTGCAGCCTCAAATACATGCGTTATCTCCCGCATACACACACACACACACACACACACACATCTTTACCCATACATGCTCTCTGCAATTAGCACATATGTATAAGAGCAAGATTTTCATTCGTCACATGTAGATTGCACACATGTACATGCACAAGTAGAATCATTCTCTCACTCACACTAACACACACCCTCTTGTATTTACTGTAAGTGTCCTTTGAGACCATTTGGCATGCTACCCTCTTTATAGCTCACCTCAACCAGCATTTGATGGTCACTTTAACAGGCATCATCTAATATTTATTGACCCGCTCCGCTGAGGGTTTAATGCTGGCCGTTGGGCCCGTACTGTGGTTAACCTCTCAGAGTTTAGCGTATCATGGCGCTTTACCGGCATGAAACTCCATTTCTCTGACTTCTTGAAGATTTTTTTTCTCACACCGCGAGCTATCCCCTTCAGTCATGGTTTGAAAGGATCCCGCTTTGACAGCTCTGCATCTCAATTGTAAAAAAAACATGTTTTGCAAAAGAGGTACTTCTTTTTGTACCTATATCTCAATCAGTCGGAAACGTATCACTTGCATGGGAACTCAGGTGCAATTCTTCTGCAGTGACGTTACAAAAAGGACCTGCATTGTGTTGAAGTATTTTATGGAGTAGTATTATGTGACAGTTCCCCCTATAATTTTACTGTTAATTAAAGTCCATTTCCTCTATGTTAAGACATCCCTCTTTGTCCATCCATCCATCCATCTTCTCCCGCTTATCCGTGGTCGGGTCGCGGGGGTAGAAGTTCCAGCAGAGAGCCCCAAACTTTCTTTGCCCTCATCAACCAGCTCTGACTGGGGGATCCCAAGGCGCTCCCAGGCCAGCGAAGAGATATAATCCCTCCACCTGGTCCTAGGTCTACCCCTTGGTCTCTTCCCAGCTGGACGTGCCTGGAACACCTCCCTAGGGAGGCGCCCAGGTGGCATCCTAACTAGGTGCCCGAACCACCTCAACTGGCTCCTTTCGACGCGACGGAGGAGCGGCTCAACTCCGAGTCCCTCCCGGATGACCGAACTTCTCACCTTATCCCTAAGGGAGACACCAGCCACCCTGTGGAGAAAACCCATCTCGGCCGCTTGTATCCGCGATCTTGTTCTTTCGGTCATGAAATCCCTCTTTGTCATCTCTGAAATTAAGTCCACTTGTAGTCTTGTCTACTTTCACTCTTACACCTAAATGTTTCCAGATTACTTGAGAAGATGCGTAATAAACGGGTCTAGTGCAGCAAAACCAAACTCAAATATCTCAAATGATCTTCAACAAACAATTTGCGAAACAGACAGACTCTATTTGAAATTGACCAGAAATAGACAGAAGTAGTATGATGACACTGGATAACAAAAAATGGTGCCAGGCAACTCACATTGGCAGCCGCGCAGGATCAGAGCTGATACAGATCATTTGGCATCTGACGTACAGGAGTAAGACCCTGGTGCTAGCTAATTAGAGTGAAGTATGGACACAGCCCAATGGGATCTCACCAAGGGCCTACAATTATTCAAATCGTCCAATAAATAGTAACATGTCAGACAGTCCATGTTGCTTAATATTTAAACGTCTTTGAGTAAGAAGTGTGAACTCCAAAACAAAGTGCTAAAATGCACATTTGTTTTCCATTTTGTGTGACCATATTCTAAGTGTAACCCAGTAAATCACGATACCAGGAGACGTAGTTTTAGGTTTCCACGTTTGTAGAGAGGGATCTTTGGGCACTAGGCTGAGTTCTTAAAAGGTCACGAATAATTAATGTCACCCCTTTGACGGGGAGCTGGTGTGTGGAGACGAGAGGCCCCAACTTGAACCGGTGAGTTGGTTTTTTACTATGAGTCAAACTTCTACTTACAAGATGCCCGATTTGAGTTTTCAAGGAAGGAAAAACTGACACAAAACTGTTCTTAGATCTTTATTTTTGACAGGATGGGACTATTTCCCCTTTGTGTGTGTGTGTGTGTGTGTGTGTGTGTGTGTGTGTGTGTGTGTGTGTGTGTGTGTGTGTGTGTGTGTGTGTGTGTGTGTGTGTGTGTGTGTGTGTGTGTGTGTGTGTGGTGTGTGTGTGTGTGTGTGTGTGTGTGTGTGTGTGTGTGTGTGTGTGTGTGTGTGTGTGTGTGTGTGTGTGTGTGTGTGTGTGTGTGTGTGTGGTGTGTGTGTGTGTGTGTGTGTGTGTGTGTGTGTGTGTGTCACACAGCAGCACCACCCCTGCTTCTGGTAATTGGATGTGACCCCCAACTTGACCAGCAACAATAATTGTACACACACACACACAATCTTAGGGGATTTTACTCCACTGGAATACAATTACAGACGGCCTCTAAAGAAGGATTAGTGTTGGGACTGGCATCCTTCCTTTTTACTACATGGTCATTACAGAGAAATGTGGCAACCTTAAAGCTTTAACCCCAAATACAACTCTTGGGGTTTGTGTGTATGTGTGTGAGTTTACCATGCCTAATTTAATTAGTTGGTATAAGGGGGAGCTTTCAAAAAGAACCACCCTTAAAATGCACATACAACACGCAAGGCCTGAAATTAACATTAACCAACCTCCTTAATATGGGTTGAAATTCATTTTGATAAATTACTATTGGACTCTAAATAAATGAAATATATCCTACTTTAATGGCTCTATTGTTTAAGGTCATATGAACACATTTGAACGCGCCTGCTGTTTCCATTCATGCAAGAGAGTGGAAAATAAAAAAGACATGAGGGAGGATTAATCGTAATATTACTCCCCTTAAACCTTTTAAGAAAATTGGTCTTTCTAAATGGAGGGGAGAGTCCTGCATATCAAGTATTGTTGTCAACAAGTTTCAGAGTATGAGGTCTGGAAAGGCAGCAATGTGTGTATAAGGTTAAGTGTTCCCTGAAAAATAAAAAAGTGTACGGTAAATGACGTCTACAGAAATAATGTTGGGAAACGTTTTAAAATGTTATGTTTTATTATTTTAATTACGTTGAAGGTGGTCTTTATTTTCGGTTACACAAGCAATGAATACCTTTTTCTGGTGTTTATGTTCATCTCAGTCTAAAAGTATAACGTTATAGAATTATGATTTTTCCCCCTTTTTTCATTTTAATGGAAGGGACTTTTTAATTGGTTATCTATAAAAAAAAAATATATACAATAATAATAATAAGCTCAAAGATGCTTAAAAAAGTCAAAATAAACAAAACAACTCTTGCTTACTGTATGTAAAATCCAATTGATGATCTGAGATTCCTTTTTGTTTTAATGCAAATGTCTCCTCTCACCTTTTCCCTCCCTTTTCTCTCCCCACCCCTCTGTATATCCTGTTGTCTTGCCTCCAGTCAAAGAGGGCAGGAATCTGGTTCCTATGGACCCCAACGGGCTGTCAGACCCCTACGTGAAGCTTAAACTGATCCCAGACCCCCGCAGCGAGAGTAAACAGAAGACCAAGACCATAAAGTGCTGCCTGAACCCCACCTGGAATGAGACCTTTAAATTGTAAGGCTTCAAAACACCATGTTTGCTGCTTTCTTATTTTATTTATCCGTCTGTCTGTCTCTGCCTTTTTTCTCGGCTCTCCTTCCTTTAATAATTTAATCTCAGTTTCCTCTCTTCCATCTCTCTCTCTCACCCAGTGCAGTTTTCTTTTTTTAAAAGCATCACATTATGCTCGTCTTATTTCCAAGCATGTGTAACCGCTGGCGCTCAGATAAAAACATCTGGCATATTATAATCATAAAACCTTGCTTTTGGGGTGGTTTCCTGCACTTGGCTCCAATTACATTCTTAATCAGCTTCATCACAGTTTGCATGGAGGGAGACTGGGATTTGCATTTGCATGGCATGTGGGTGCAGATGTTCCATTTGAAAGGTGGTTTTTTTGCATCTATCCAACAAAGTAAAACAAGATCTGACGGTTTAGCTGAATGTTACACAGAGGCTCAACTTACCACAGAATTATGCATTAGGCACATTTCAGGGACATTGTTATAACGGGAAAGATTAATTCAAGACTGCTCTAATGTTCTCAAGTGAATATGAGTTGTGACCATCATATCGGAGATACAGAAACCTACCATTTAAATAAGGCTAGACTGAAGCAGTCTTTGTGCAGCAGGCAATCCTCAAATGAAATACATTTAGGGTTGAATCCCAAGTCAAATGTACTGTAGGTTAGGGGTTTCACAACTACCATTTACTAGTCGACGCGTTTTTCAAAATAGTAGTCGACTAGTCGTTACGTCATAATAAAGACACACAGAGGTGTACAACTGTATTTTATATTGGAACTCATAGTTACATTAAACACTGCATTTTAATTTGTGTTACATGGCTGAGTAAATAACAAAGAGTAACTGGACTTAGTAAATAACAAACAGTAACTGGACTTAGTAAATAACAAACAGTAACTGGACTTAGTAAATAACAAACAGTAACTGGACTTAGTAAATAACAAACAGTAACTGGACTTAGTAAATAACAAACAGTAACTGGACTTAGTAAATAACAAACAGTAACTGGACTTAGTAAATAACAAACAGTAACTGGACTTAGTAAATAACAGACAGTAACTGGACTTAGTAAATAACAAACAGTAACTGGACTTAGTAAATAACAAACAGTAACTGGACTCACCAAAATCGACAGCAAAAAACTCTGTTTACTGAAATGCCACGTAAATCCAGTGCGCAACAGCGCATTGCGCAACACTTTACTCGCTGTCCTCCACGATAACGTCCACCTTTCCAGGTTTTTGGTTTGCGTTGAGAAACACCAACGCATCGACATGTGAGGGAAGGAGGCTTGACCGCTTTCGTGTGACAGTGTTGCCTGCCAGGGAAAAAACCCTCGCTCGGGGTGCCTGTGGCTGGAATAGCCAGGTAGCTCCTCGAAAGCTTGGCTAAACGAGGGACGCGGTGCACGTTTTCTGCCCACCACTCCAGTGGGTTATCGATAGTGGGGATATGCGGTGTCCGCTGGCAGTAAACCCGTAGCGCATCATCCGCATCACTGTAGACCCGGTTTCTTGCTGCTCGTCTGCCTCTGTCCTGTGCTGACGCCGGTCCGTTGCTCACTGGTGCTAGCATTACTGCTAGTGCTATCTGTCGGCAGCGGGTGTCTCATCTTCAGATGGTTGCGCATAGCAGATGTATTTTTGTTGCACAACTGACACTTCACTGTGGAGTTGGTTACATCTTTGTTGAAGTACTGCCATACATAAGAATGTCGGACGTGTTTTGGAGCATTTTGCAGCACCTCGTTTACCTCCATTTTTCACACGACTAGTCGACTAGGGCCTACAGCGCCGACTAGTGGTAAAGGTAGTCGACTAGTCGATTAGTTGGTGAAACCCCTACTGTAGGTTAGAGAGTCTTTTACATATTGTCTTTAGTCATCGTAATATTATCTTAAATGTCTCTTTCTGTATAGTATTTGTTCCTGTTGATGTTGCAAAGTGTGCTGCTGTGATGCAATATATTATATCGAATCCTATCCTTTTGATAGTATTGTATCGTACCCTTTTGTAAATGCACAAAGTTGTGGCCACTGCTTCCGAGTCTTTTTTTGTTCTGTTGTTTTTTACATCCTTATCCTTTGACTGTTGAAATTCAAATGATTAAACACAACAAATATATATTAGAAACCCATTACTCTCAGCCTTCCTCCAACTGTTGATTGTCCTTGTTTCTCCCGCAGCCACCTGAAGGAGTACGATAAGGACCGGCGTCTGTCGGTGGAGATCTGGGACTGGGACATGACCAGCCGCAACGACTTCATGGGATCGCTGTCATTCGGCATCTCGGAGCTCCAGAAACAAGGAGTGGATGGATGGTGAGATGAAAGGATGGACAGATAGGGGGGTGGGGGGGGGGTGTGGAGAGATGAGAGGCAGGGAAACAGCTCAGGTAGAGGAGGAGGGAGAGTGAAGGTGACCTTGTTCATTACTGCACTGTTGGAGAAATACTTTAGTTGGAGCTCTTTCTTTTTATTCTGGTGAAACTCAGTGCCAACGCGTCTCTGCCCTGTCTCTTTATCTCCGCTTCTTTATCTCTCCCTCTCTCGCTCAGACTCTATCTCTCCCTCTCCTCCTCTCGTTCTGCTGACGCCGCTCTGTCAGGGTTTTTAATGAGATGCCAGCGTTGAGGTGGAGGTGGAGGGATGCCATTAAAAACTTGATATTGAGAGTAAAGAGAATCCATGCAAGTGAGTAATTTTTCTAGTACTCCATCTAAGTAAAGCTCCAAAGCCTCACGAGAAGTCATACTGTAGGAAAGAGTCACATGAACAGATGAGGCTCCTGTGTTTCTTTGTTATTGCCCTCTATGGAAAGCATTTCAAATAATATAAAGAGTCAAGCTTATGACACACATGTCCATCTGATTTGATCATTCTAAGTTGTACCATGTTGTTTTCTGATTAGGTGAAATATCTCACATAAACCCAGTAACTCCATAACTATCCAAACAGAACAAAGTCATGCATCCTTAACAGCCAGGAGCGGATTTATTGTTGAAAAAGCTGCAACCTGTAGGCAGTGTTTGGTCGTCTTTCATTCCTTTTAGATGTTTCCACGGCACAAGAGAAGTGGCTTTAATTCAAATGTTTACATTAACAATAGATCACATAGCTACCGACGGCTCTTTGCTGTACATTTGAGTTGATGAGCTGTGTTTGTATATGTTTACCCTGACGAAAGCTCTCGACATGATTCCCAACGTACCAGTGGTAGATATCCCTGTGATTAAAGGATATTCAAATATTGCATGCTATGATTCGCAAAGCCTCTAAACACACCTATGTGATATTACATGTCTTCTGGTCGTATCCCATATCCGAGAGCCCGATGGGGAAACTACCAAAAGCCGATTGGCACAACCCCAATTCACTGTGCAGGGCGCACTTGACTGTGGGTCGTGCCACACCACAGGGTTCATGAAAGTAGTGCCTAAGACTGAAAGATTAAAATATTATTTGAAGTAAAATAAGTAGGTGTTATGAGATTTAACCTCTTCAAGCACCGATCTATGTTTATGTTTATTAAGGATCCCCAGTAGCTTTTGCTCTTGACAAAAGCTACTCTTCCTGGGATCCGACACTTAAAGGTGTGGTAGGTAAGTTTCAGAAACCGGCTCGAGATACACTTTTTGTTATATTCCATGGAATGCTCTTAACATCCGATAGCAATGAATATCTTAAGTGCTTTGACAAAAAATCCATAAAAAAATGTCATCTGTGGAAGCCGTGGTACTGTAAAAAGCCTTCCATCTCGTGCACGCACAAATGTATCTCGTGCCGTCATTGGGCGTGCCGTCATTGGGCGTGCATTGCAGCAGTACTTCAATGACTCGCCAGCAACAGGCGGCCACTTTCACCAGTCTGCTGACGTCATGTGCGCGTTCATGTGTGTTGGAGGAGGTGCTCTGTAAGGAAGTCTGAAGAAAGGGGCGGATTCTTTTCGGCTGTGTACTTTCAAATTTTAGTGCACTCGAGCCGGTTTCTGAAACTTACCTACCCCACCTTTAAAACAATACAACAATAACACAACAACATTCAAGACATAAGTCCTGACATCATTAACAACATTAACAACATCACCAATATCATCAACAATGTCATCCACTTTCAATATCAATCTCAGCCAAGGATGAGTGCACAAGACACCCACCAGTACAAAGTATGCGATCTGATCTTAGTGCTGTGTGCAGAGAGTCAAAATGTTAAGTAATAAGCAGAAAATTGTATAAATGCAAAGTAATACATGTCATGTAACAAGTGAATAAGCAGATATCCATCAGACCAGAACAGGTTGCTGGATATATTCCTCAAAGCTAAATCTCAGGACAAAACTGGTCGATTAGACTTAGATGTTCATTGTGGAAACAGGCTTTTTTTGTCTAGTAAGTAACATATGTAACTTGCAGTAAAAATGCCTGATTAAAACAGGTTGTTAAGTTCTAACTCAGGTTGTGGGATTGTTAAATAATAATAATAATAATAAATAATATTTTTATAGCGCCTTTCAGGAAACCCAAGGTGATACGGTGCTTGACTGGGAGCCAGTGTAGGTGGATCAGGGTGGGGGTGATGTGCTGCCAGGGCTTGGTGTGAGTGAGCACCCTGGCAGCCGAGTTCTGCACATACTGGAGCCTGTCCAGGGCTTTACTGGGAACCCCGAACAGGACTCCGTTGCAGTAATCCAACCGGGAGGAGACGAATGCATGAATGAGGGTCTCGGCCACGGAATCAGAGAATCAGAGAATTGTTGACAGAAGCCACATAAAACTAATTAAAACTGCTTACGTTTTTTGACGAAACTTCTCTATCATAAGGCGATTCATATTTACCATCAAACTCTGCTATAACTAAAAAGAATAAAACTAATGCTGATAACCAACAGAGCCACACTTACTGAGAGGAAGAAAAGCAATATTAAAAGTTGATATCTGTGTCGCGAAATCGTAAACACCCAGAACAATGTTATTAACTATATGAATGTATGGGTGATGCTGTGAGGTAAGAGCTTATAGCATCAGTCATAATGAGCCCAATGTGAGAAATTATCTCCTAATGATTTTGTTAAATGATAAGCATCTCGGCTGTGTTTTCCCCCGTCTCTGTCTGGCTTTGCTGGATCACCATGAAGGAGAGTGAATTACTAAATAATCATCTGATTATTCTTGAGGACTGCGCTAACAGTCAGCAGCTTCGGCTAATGGAAGCAGTTAAACGCTTAAATTGTATAAACTAATTGGGAATTGATTTGACTGGAAATATTCTCTCTTTCTCTCTCCAGGTTTAAGCTGCTCTCCCAGGAAGAAGGCGAGTACTTCAATGTTCCCGTCGCTCCAGAAGGGGAGGAGGGCAACGAGGAGCTACGGCAGAAATTTGAGGTTTGTGCGCATATAACCTTATATACAAAGTCTCTATTGGGACTCTTCCTTTAGCACACTATATGTTGTACACTGTGAACTCTTGCTCAGTGTGGGAATGTCCTTGTCTTCAAACCCTCAGGAAGTGAGCCGGATTTTGAAGCAAATTCTCTTAGTGGCCAAACGATAGTACTACAACTCATGTGTCAGTCATTTAGGCCCAAAAATATTGACTTACACTGGGAAAGAAATGTCTGTAAATCAGCATATCACTGTTTTTTTATAGCTTAATCAACGTCTGGGCAACCAGTGCCTTTATTTGAGTGACAGCTATGATAGGGGGAGACAGAGGGTAGGTCAAACGGCTTTGGCCCCAGTAAATCTACCCACTGAGCTATACGACAGCCCAGATCAGGGCATTTTTGTAATGAAAGCAAGTGCTATATTGCTTCATACACTATATTAAATACTGAAAAAAAACACATGTATAACTTTTATTTGTTCAGTGTTGTCTTCACCGCGCAACAGCAATCACGGCTGTTTTTTTTGTTTATCATCACGAGGGCACCATCTGGGTACTCATAGTGCAATTATTCTCATTGAGATGTACTTATGCACCTAAAAAGGCAAATATAGTTACAGAAGTACGCAAATTGAGACAGTTATATTCTACTTGTTATTTTATGTGAGAAATGTGTGCCTGCATGTGTTTGAATGTGTCGGTATGGTGAGCTTTTGAATGTGGTGTGTGCACTATGCCTCTGTTGTCTGTGTGAGAGGCATCTCTGGGAGAGCTGTTAGCACTTGGCAGGCACACTTATAGTGCCATCCGGTCTGGCACAAGCTGTGTGTGTGTGTGTGTGTGTGTGTGTGTGGTGTGTGTTGTGTGTGTTTGTGTGTGTGTGTGTGTGTGTGTGTGTGTGTGTGTGTGTGTGTGTGTGTGTGTGTGTGTGTGTGTGTGTGTGTGTGTGTGTGTGTGTGTGTGTGGTTGTGTGTGTGTGTGTGTGTGTGTGTGGGTGTGTGTGTGTGTGTGTGTGTGTGTGTGTGTGTGTGTGTGTGTGTGTGTGTGTGTGTGTGTGTGTGTGTGTGGTCGGCCAATAGGCCCACTCATTAACACATTTGGCAGTGGAGAGGATAACCACGCTCTGTACGTTTCCTTGCTTCTTCTGAAACTAGAACATTAGTCATTCTGAAAAAGTGTTGATCGTAGAGATGTTTGAAACTGTGATGGCCAGTTTTATTATTTTAGCATGTCCCTGTTTTAGCTCTGGTTGTAGTCAGAGGATTGCCAGAAGATATTGAGCTTAGCGTAAAGTAGGGGTGTTGAAAATAATCGTTTCTACGATGCGATGCGGACGTGGACGATTCGGTCTCGATGCAGTGACGGAAGATAATCGGTTATAGCGTAGTAACGTTGCTTCCTGATTTTCCGGCCGCGGCTTTACTAGAACGTTTTTTTTCTTCTGTCACTTTAATATCAAATCGGTCGGTGACGCAGAGATCAGGGAACGTGACAGCGGCACAGCAACACCAAACACGGAGCAGTCTGCTTTATCCACCAACACAAGAACACCAGTCCAGAACCAACAGCAGAAGGACCCGCTCTGAATCACTCCGTGTCGCTGCGGCTCAGAGACACAGGGATTTATGTTTTTCAAAAATAATCGCGTTACAATCATGTCAGGTTTTTGGTGGATTTAATTAAGTCTTGGATTGCAAAGTATGAATGTCCTCTAGCAATTTTCAGACGATATATACGTGTGTAAAGTTTGTGAAGGCAGGAGGAAAAAAGCTTCCGCGATCACCGTCTCCTCTCCGTTCCTCCAAACCCCGCCCCCTCCTGAAAATAATGAGTGACAGGCTGATAGTGACCCGATAGAAACTTTATTATTCACTTAATCACTGAGATATAATGAAGCTAACTTAATCTCATACATTCATGGGATTTAAGTAACAGTAAGACAGAGAATGTAAGTGTGCACCCACATGCAGTATTTTTGTTTGTATATGCTGTTGTAAATACTCCTGTTGTCTGCTGTGTTCAGACTCAAGTCCTGTGTGTGATGCCACATTCAGGACATTCAGTGTCCTTTCTTTAACAGAAGACCGTTGCTAGAAGCTGCAGCTAGACTGCAGAAGCATTATTTTTTTGTTTTTGAGGATGGAACAACTTCACACACAGATATAGGGAGGCTAGACCTATACAATTCATTTATTTTGGTTTATAAATGAATGTCAAGACATTTATGTTGTTGATTTCTGAAGCACTTTCTAAATAATAAAAAGAGAGTTCATATGTATTTACTGCATGTATGCATTGATGAAAAATAAGCCATGTGCAGTAATATAGAAAATTGAGGATGCAACGCATTGGTATGAATCGTGATGCATCGGGATATCGAATTGAATCGAATCGTTGACAGGATAATCGAATCGTGAGACCAGTGAAGATGCACAGCCCTAGCGTAAAGTCAGTATGACAAAATGGTACTTTGCTTGATTATGATTATTGATTATATGATTATTTGCCCACTAGCATCTCTAGAGCTCACTTAAAAAACATGTTATGGTATCTGGTTTATATAATCCGTACACAAACTAAAATGTAAATCCCACACCACCGCTCTTCTCTGCTCCCTCACTAGTTACCAGTTGCTTCCTAACTCCCTCCAATACTCTGGCCTACCTTGCTGTGAAGGGATCAGGCCCTTCCTACATCCAGGGCATGGTTAAATTATAAACTCCAGCACGTGCACGTCGCCCTGCATCAATCAATCGGCTCACTGCGAGTGGAACCCAGAAACCCCCAGACAATGGCCGGTAAAAGAAAAGAGACCCTTCTCGTTTCTGTTTGTAGCATTGCAGGCCATTGTGAGGACTTCTGCTCATAAAGCAGTGCAATCAGTCTTTAAAGGAGTCTTTCCTTGTGCAAGACTCGGCTTTAACGTGCTGATGTCTGTGCAATTCTTCTTCTCTACCCCCCCCCCTTGTCTCCATTTAGTTTCCCTTTCTCTTCTTCACTTATCTGTTTTGTCCTCTGTCTCCTTGAGTGCCCCCCTGTGTGTTTCTCTCCCTTTTATCTGTCTTTCGTTCCCTCCATCTCTTCAAGGTCATGGTCCTCAGACGTTCACTGAGACACATTCTCAAGGGGCCAGCTATCAGACACACACACACACACAAACAAGCATGTAGGCATCTTCTAGCGTGAAGCTCTCAGAGAGATGGCAGAAAGAAGGACACGCACACAACAAATAGTCTTCACTTACTGTAGGTATTTGGACCAGCATGCCTCCCGTCACCCAGTGCACGTTTACACAAACACACATGCAAGACAGTCACAGTGATAAATAATGCACGTTTTGCATTTGCACACACACAATTCTAAGCAAGTCCAGGAGCATTATGCCTTTTTAAAGATGTCCCAGTTAAGGCACAAAATACAGATATGAACCTGAACATTAGCACGATAAGACCCCTTTAAAAAAGCTTTTATATTGACATGACGCTTTACCGCACCGTTGTGACGAAAAGGGAGCTGAGCCAGAAGGCAAAGCTCTCTGTCTACCGGGCCATTTCCGTTCCTACCCTCACCTATGGTCATGAAGGATGGGTCATGACCGAAAGAACGAGATCGCGGATACAAGCGGCCGAGATGGGTTTTCTCCGCAGGGTGGCTGGCGTCTCCCTTAGGGATAAGGTGAGAAGTTCAGTCATCCGGGAGGGACTCGGAGTTGAGCCGCTCCTCCTTCGCGTCGAAAGGAGCCAGTTGAGGTGGTTCGGGCACCTAGTTAGGATGCCACCTGGGCGCCTCCCTAGGGAGGTGTTCCAGGCACGTCCAGCTGGGAAGAGACCAAGGGGTAGACCTAGGACCAGGTGGAGGGATTATATCTCTTCGCTGGCCTGGGAGCGCCTTGGGATCCCTCAGTCAGAGCTGGTTGATGTCGCCAGGGAAAAGAAAGTTTGGGGCTCTCTGCTGGAACTGCTACCCCCGCGACCCGACCACGGATAAGCGGGAGAAGATGGATAATATGTGTACTGACTTCAGTCACAATTTCTTCCTCTTTCCCCGTCCTTTTTGTTTTCCCCCTTATCCCTGACAAATAAGTTGTACATACCATTTCCATCACTACTTAAAGTGGCAACAGACGCACATCCTTTGTGTCGTAAATCGTTGGTTTATTTTCCCTCGATTGTTCCCAGTGGCAGACAGAATTGCTTAGTGAAAAGCAAGGCTTATAAGGAACCAACTTAATGGTGGAGGGTGTCATTATTCTACAGCCATTACATCGAGCAATCGACATTTACTCGATAAGTTAAAGCAAAAAGCGTGTCTATTGCCCCTTTAATTACACAAATATCCAGAAAAGCAAATAACCCTTTAAGTTGGTGTTAAAACTATTTTGTTTTCAAGGCAATGTATTAGATTCTCCTTCTGCCATTCATCCTATTTATTTTTCGACCACACACACATTTGGACACATGGCTGTGGACAGAGAGTGCAGCATTGATCTCTGAAGGCTTTCAGAGTGTTGCCTTCAGTGTGCTCTGCTGCTCACAGATACCTCTGTGTGAGTGTGTGTGTGTGTGTCTGTGAATGTGTGTGTGTGTGTGTGTGTGTCTGTGAATGTGTGTGCTTTAGAACAGATGGAGACAGATAGGGCCTTTTTATCCATTGATGAGTCTGGAAACCGTATGGGTTGCATCACACACACACACACACACACACACACACACACACACACACACACACACACACACACACACAACAAACGGTGCAGGGACTAGGATGCTTCACTCTGACAATTGTCCACACAAGGCAGCGGAGAAATGAGTGCACAGGACAGGAGAAGAAGTGAGAGAGCCTCAGTGCGGATCAGCAATTTCAGATAAGATAGGATAAGATGTACTCTTCCTGCACCTCTGTCTCTCGGTGTGTAGGCATTTTCTTAATGTCTTAAGACTGTTTTTAAATTGAAGCATGGCTTAACAAAGTGGAGTGTAAGATTATAATTAGATTAGATTATAAGATTAGAATAGTTTCGTACCACGGATAGAGAGCGTGACAAGGTCGAGGCGAACTGACTCCGAGAGAGTCGGAAATGAATAAAGGAGAAATGGTGACAGACATGAATAAATGCAGCGTCAGAGACACAGGCCACATTTATAGATGAAGTAGAAATGAATTATAGAGAAAGATAAATGGCGTTCACAGTGACTGGTTGAAGGACAGAAACAAGGGAAGTGGTGGAACAGAGTGGCAGACTCACAGGGAGACATATTTGTTTTGGACAGTTTAAAGTGCCTGCTCAGAATAAATGAAATACAATGAAGCAAAAAGGTTGAAAACGTTCCCCCTTTTAACATATTCATCACATCCACTCCCGTCTCTCTCACACAAAGTTTTACTCTCTGATCTTAAAAGACACCAATTCTTAAAAGCACCCCAGAAGTTTTTGGGGATATTTGAAAAATGTAAGGCCTTTATTTAAATGTGTTGGACCAACAGTGTTTGGATTCTGAAATATAACAGTTTTTCTTCACTTTGGGAAGAACAGATGTGGCTGGCTTTGATGTATTCTTCTCTTTCCTATATTTTTATTACTTTAAAGTTTCAAATATGCTTAAAATAAAATGGCGCTGTAATGTTGGAAGTGATCTTCAATGGGAAAATGTCTCACCATCTTATTGTAACAACATCTTTCAGTATGTAAAGCACATTTACCTTAAGCAAAAACACTTAGGTCCAGATAATTAGCAGCATTACAAAAGGAGTTTCTCAAATGATAAGATGTTACATAAATGTTACTAATGACTCGCACAGATTTACAAAATGGATGTGCTTAAGAAATTAATATTTAACATTTTCCTTTAAGGCATTTTCCCACATCTGCCATTATGCAAACCTGAATGTTGTGACACTAGAACGACAGCCACCGCCCTCCTTTGTTCCCCAAAATCAGTCGCATGAAGTGCAGAGTCATGTTAATGCCTGACTGTCTGTATACAAAATACTTTTATAAATGATTTGTTTTAATTATTGCATAAACAAATGTTTGTAGTTCCCAGGACCTAAGGGACAAATATCGTTGAGGAAATGAGTTAATCTCTTACTCACCTTACCAAATACTGTTTAAAGGCCGTTTATCATTTATACTTAAATATAAATACATGTACTAGTTCACTTACAGCCTGTAGTCTCTTTAAAGGTTGCATCTTATGTACAATCAATCAATTAAACCATTAAAAGAAATGTTGGAAACAATACATTTTCCCACACCACTCCGCTCCTCCGCTCCTCCGCTCCCTTCACTGGCTTCCGGTAACTGCTAGAGTCCACTTCAAGACACTGGTACTTGCTTACCATGCTGCGAATGGATCTGGCCCTTCCTACATCCAGGACATGGTTAAACCGTACACCCCAGCGCGTGCACTACGCTCTGCATCAGCCAAACGACTCGCTGCGCCCTCGCTGCGAGGGGGACCCAAGTTCCCATCGGCAAAAACACGTGGGTTTGCTGTCCTGGCTCCAAGATGGTGGAATGAGCTCCCCATTGACATCAGGACGGCAGATAGCTTGCACATCTTCCGGCGCAAACTGAAAACTCATCTCTTTCGACTCCACTTCGAGCGATAGAACTATTAACAAAGCACTTATAGACTAATAAAGGACTGGCTTATCTAAAGCCAGTTGAGTAGCACTTGAAATGTTTGGCTCTATGAAACCTGATGTACTTATATGATTCTGTTTTCTTCAAGGTTGTGTCTTCCTGGTCGAATGTACTTATTGTAAGTCGCTTTGGACAAAAGCGTCAGCTAAATGCAATGTAATGTAATGTAATACCTAACCCCCTCTCAGTCCATAGACAGAGTAACACATAGCTTTGTGATTTATAAAAACACTTAATACCAACAACAAATCAATAAACACTTGACTAAATAAAACAAGAATAAACACGATTTAAAATCTAAAAAGGTAGATCTTGAGTTGGCTCTTAAAGGTAAGAACACTGTCTAATGTTGTCGTCTATTATCTCTTTCTCCTATCCAGAGAGCTAAGATTGGACCAGGCAAGAACGCAGAAGGCAAGGCGGCTAACGCTGCTGCTCGTTTCGACGGCAACCAAGACCGCATGAAGCTGGCCGACTTCAACTTCCTGATCGTGCTGGGCAAGGGCAGCTTCGGCAAGGTGAGGCGATTATTCATCCCTAAGTCTGATTAGTGGATGACAGACCCTTCGCCTGAGCATCAACCACAGGAAGGAACCTGTGTTGTGCTTAGCTGCCGTCATACCTCTGCAAACACACAGCCAATTGTGTGCCATGATGGAAATGTCTGTGAGCATGTGTTAGCGTTTGAGCTGGACAGAGCATCAAAGCTCTCTATCCACACACAGAGCTTAGAGGTGGACAGAAGGAGAAGATGGAGGTAAAGGAGACGGAGCACATGGAGACAGAGATGGATGAAAGGAAAGAGACCGAGAGGATGACGTGACAAGAGGAGAAAATGATGAAAGGAGGGAGAGACAGAGATGTGAGAGCAAGGTTGACATGAATGAATTGAGAGAGAGGTAAAAACCTCAGAGTGAATGAAAAGAGGTGAGAGGAGGGAGGAGGGGGGGAACCTTGGAGAGGGAAGACTGACGGGAATGAATGAAAATCAAGGCGAGAAGGAGAAAGAACGGAGAGATGGGGAGAGAGAGAGGAAATTGGGTAAAAGACGGGTGGAGCAGCAGCGGGGGGGAGGGGAGAGAGAAAGAGAGAGAGAAAGTGACAGAAAGAGAACGACAGAAAGAGAGAGAGACCATTGTCTGTGTACCTGACCTGTATGCCGGCTGCCTGTTTCCATGGTAACAGGCGTTTAAAGCAACACTGATGCGTCAATATGGAGAAACTGAGTCGAGGGTCGATCATTACTGGAATACCTGACACACACACATGCATGCGTACAGATTCCTGAAACGTGGACAGACACATGCACACACACACACACACACATTTAGAAAGAACAACACACGGTACATTAGAAAGTCCTTCACACACAACCACGTGCACAAACAGGCGTTCACGTGACGCTTGTGTGTGTGATGGTTGCTGAGTGTGTGTGGGAGGCTGGTACCTTCAGAACATCTGCATTACAGTGTGGTAATAGCACACACACACACACACACTCGTATCACATGGGCACACATGGGCATACACATGCTTTTGCCTGATCTGTAATGTTACGTCTCGTATGTACACACACACACACACACACACACACACACACACACACACACACACACACACACACACACACACACACACACACACACACACACACACACACCACAAGCACAAAGCTGCATTTATTACAGGGTGGGAGCATTTTGGTCTGCGTTGTATGAATGCTGTCCATTGTGCTAACGCTTAGCTTTAAGAACAACGTTATTTTGTGTTTTATTGTTACATTTTATTTAGCTGATGCTTTTATCCAAAGCAACTTACAATAGGTGTAGTAAGCCATACAGATACAAACTCGGAACAACAAGAAAAGTGCACATATATTTGCTTTATTTATTTAATTGTGTCCAGGGTACAGGCGAAACAGGTGATTTTTTTTTAAATATATGCAGAGTTTCTGCTTTCCTGATATCAATGGGTTCCACTATTTTGGAACAAGGACTGTAAACAGGCACGTTTAACATTTGTCTCTGTGTTACTGGACATTGTGCAATTCCCTAATTGTTCAAATCACAAGTTCTATCACAATACAACATTACATCGTTTCTTTGGACTGAAATACAGTATTCGATGTTGTCAAAAATTCTGTCAAAATATGATTTCAATTCCCTGGCCTGTGGTCGAAATAAGACAATGTTGTATGCCCATTCAACAGAATCAATATCAAGTCACAAACTACAATATGATTGAACAATTAATTGATGACTTAAACGTCATCTTTGTATCTATTTATGAATATTTAGTTTTGCAGATAAATACTTAACGGTAAATAATTGAAACCCACTAGTTGGGGTCTATTTCACATTGTGACAGTAACACGTCTCCAAACTTGTCTTATTCTAACCCAATTTTTGGTCTTTAAAAAAACAAACAACCTTTTTTTAAATTAGAACAAATAACATTTTAAGTTATTAGTCAACTTAGAGCCCTGAAGAAGTCTCACGTTTTCCTAAAGTGACCATTTATGTATCGCCAGACATGATGTATGACCTATGACAGTTTATCAAATCCAACACCGCCCGCTGTAATAAAACATGGCGCAGCATGAGTGCAGTGGAGTGTGGATTCATTTGTTTTCCCTGGGTAAATTCACTCTGCAAGGTCAGCTGAGAAAACACTGTGGCATCATTTACGACATATGACAGTTAATATCCCGAGGTCTGCTCTGCTGCCAAATGACCCTGAACAACTTTCTTGGATAAAAGGCTGTTGCCAATAGTGACAACACACAATCCACAGTAGAGTAGGCAGCCTTCATGAAAGACACTGTGATCAAAATGACCTCAAATAAGACATTGAACCTCGGTGAAATCATAAACTCAGAAGTTTATGGTAACTTGTTTTAATTATGTGTGAAGGGTAAAATTAAAATGGTGCTTGTATTTGTCACCATGAGGTGTGTAATGATGCCAAAAAAGCTCCCGTTGTTGCATTGAGATTTGTGCGCCTTTTCATTTGGGATAAAACCCCGCTGTGGTTTTATGTCTTGCTCCCCTTGTGTCGCTGTTGTCCTTGTCCTTGTATAAAATGAGCTTTGGGCCAGATGGTGTCCTTCCTCTTCCTCTGTTTCAACTTTATAGAGTTTGTATTTACAAAGTCACACTGCCACCATATGGGACGAGTCCACTTATCCACAAACACACTCCCACACACTTACATATGCTTTTTTCAAAGGATACCACCGGCATACATCCAACTTCAACAGATCTCTAAACTTGAATGCGGAAGATTGTAATGCGTTATATAGGTGCCAGAGGTGCTATTGGCTAGCACTCAAACACATTTGACATGATAGGCTAAGCAGTGTGCGAAAAAGCACACGTCCCACCGTCCGGGACGTGTTATTTACGATATCGGACAAGTAGATCTTTCAATTGACTTGTCCGGCGGACAAGTGACGTTTTTCGCCCTCATTTATTGACAAATTATTGATACATTCAGTTTACAAAAGGCAGAAGTCATTCGCAAATTGTACGTGTCCGCCATTGTTCGTTTAGAAATGTTAGTTTCGGTTCTGCTTGTCGATTCCTAAGGAAATGCATCTCGCCGCTTTCTGTACTGTTAGACGGGGGCGGGGCGGGACCATGGATGTATAATAAGAACGACGGTGCAGACGGTGCAGCACAGTGGCAGGGTTGGGAAGCAAAACTCGGTTCCGAGTAAGAACAAATATCAATTGTCCGGTACCGGGATTAATACGAGTTGTGAGGACAGGAGGCGAGGCCGAGCAGCTCTCTCTCTCTATGCTCCGTATCATGGTGCAGCTCAGCGTCTCTCTCTCTCTTTCTACACACAGCGGATCCGCTGCCCGTTTAACAGCCTCATCTTTGTCAAACTTTCTTATGTTCTTTCTCGAACACGTAATGAAGGTTATTATTATTAAGCGTTTTAGCTCCTGTGTTGTTAATATTGACCACCATGTCCTTTATGAAGTAAAGCAGCCTCCCTGTCTGTGTCCTCGCGCTGTCCTCACATCCCCGGACCCCCAGACTCGGAGGAGCACAGGGATGTCAGTATTGTTTATGAAGCAGGGTATAGAAAGTAGCTACATTATTGAAATGAAAATACTATTTATTTACTTTTGCAAACAGTGAGCAGCTGGGCAGCTGCAGCATGTGTATTGCAGGACATGTGTAAGCGTGCAAGCGTCTTTGAGTTGTAGAAAAGCGCTAGGCCTATAGGCTATAAATATAATGTATTATTATTATTAGGTTATGTCCTATGTGTTGGACATGTGTGGTTGGACTCTGTCTCACAGGCAGGTTGCAGTGGACACTGGGCCAATTGTACATTCTCAAACTGCACCACTTAGAACTAACTAAACAATGCAGAGATTATTTTTATATAATTGTATTCAATAACTGTAAGAAATTAAACAGTATGAAGTGATTTGTAAATATGAATACAGATTTGACTTAATATTTTCATAAATATATTTTTCTCCCAGTTTGTCATGGGACTTATTTTGACCCTCTCAAAGAACCGGAATGGAGAACCGAAAATAACCGGAATCGAAAAACATAACCGGAATCGTTAAAATCCAAACGACACCCAACCCTATGTGTGATGCAGTAAAATCTTACCGCTCACTTACGTTAGCGGTGTCGTAAAAAACGTGGGAAAATGTAAAATACGATGGCGAAGAAGAAGATTCCAGTGGCCCCAATTTTTGTCCATTCTGGACAAGTGAAAAATGTATTCGGACAAGTAAATTGCCAAACTCACTTGTCCATGGACAAGTACTCTCTAAAAACTTTTTCTCACACTGCTAAGGGGCGGGACATCTCTAATGGTTTAGAGTGTCTCTACTGTAGGCTAATTTTATTATATGTACAGCACTTTGGCTCGACCAAAAATCAACAGAGCCGACCAGCTAACCAATCAGAGCAGACTGGGCTCTGGTTTCAGACAGAGGGTGAAAAGAGGTGCTGCAGCACAGGCAGTATGAGAGAAATAGAGCTTTTTGAACATTAGAGCATGGAGACATTTCATGGTAGAGGCACAAAATATGAATCTGAAAATGAACATACTATCTCCTCTTTAACACCCTCACACACACATGCAGGGGGTCCGCGGGGTCTTAAAACGTATTAAAAGTTGATAAATCAATTTAGCGAAAATGAATGTTATTAAAAAGTATTAAACTGCATTTTCCAAGGCATTACATTTTGTAGCTTGTTTTCAATAAGTATATAAATTGTCCAAAGAGGTTGTATTCTACAGTCTGCCTGAATGTAATCATTGCGTAGGTGTGTAGTGTGATTCTGTGTAGTTTATTTATAATAATAATAATAGGTTGGATTTATATAGCGCCTTTCAAGGGACCCAAGGTCGCTTTACAAGTAATAGGGCAAAAACAAACATAACAAAACAAAAGTCAGACAGACAAAACAACAGATCGATTTAGGGGCCGAAAGCCTTGGCAAACAGATGGGACTTGAGGGCCCTTCTGAAGGCGTCCAGTGTGGGGATGTTGCGAATCTCCGCAGGGAGAGCGTTCCAGAGGGTGGGGGCTGCCACACTGAAGGCTCTGTCCCCGAAGGTTGGCAGTTTGGTGCGGGGGTGGTAAGCAGGCCAGAGTCTGAGGACCGCAGGTTCCGGGGTGGGGCATGTGGGTGAAGGATGTCCGATAGGTACTGGGGGGCAAGGGCATGGACGGACTTGTAGGTAAGGAGGAGGACTTTGTAGGATATGCGGGACTTGACCGGCAACCAGTGTAGGTGGATGAGGGTGGGAGTGATGTGCTGCCACGGCTTTGTGTGCATGAGGACCCTAGCAGCACAGTTTTGGACATACTGGAGCCTGTCCGGGGTTTTATTGGGAACCCTGAACAGGACACCATTGCAGTAGTCCAAGCGGGTGGTGACAAACGCATGCACTAGGGCATCCCGTTGGATTTGACGTCATCTGAACAGGACGTTGCAAGCTCACTGCTTGATAGCGCGCGAAGGACCGTTTACGCCGGTTGTTAAACAACATCGTTATGGGGAAATGCAAATTTGCGTCCAAATGGTTGGGAGATAAGGAGGAAGGACAATCAATACTGTATATAGTCAATGTGAGGTAAAGTGTGTCGCCAATGTAACCGGTTAAAACTCGAAGTGGCGATGAGGTCTTAAAATGTATGGAAAGGGTCTTAAAAAAGGTCTTAAAAGGTATTTGACTTCAGGATTCCTGCATATACGCTGACATATATACACTTGTGTGTCTAATCCATCTGTGCTTCACTCCCAGTAGTAACCCAAACCCGATAACCCCTCTACATTATCATACCTGAATATTTATATGGTATAAACAGCAAAGTTCCCGATCTCTTTGGGGAAAAATAGTATGAATTAGATATAAGGTCACTCTCATTAATCTGTAGTTAAAGGTTTTGGAAAGAATAATGAGAGTTTTCCATTAGCATCCTGAGGCTGGAGTTCATCAATGTTCTCTGTTTGCAGACATTCTGTTTTCTTTACACAATGATCTTTCTAAGTCTATGTAGCTTCCCCAGAGGAATTAAACACATCAATAAATCAATCAAACACAGTTGCAGCATTTTCCAGTCTCTAAGTTCCCCCTGTGTTTTATGCAAATGAACATAAGAGAATACAAACGTTTTTAAAATGGAATACAATTGGATATAAGATCCTTTGTGGAGGTCCCAAAACTCAATTAGCCTTATGGGAACTACAAACACACCATGCTAGCCATGTCATGTAAAACTCCTTTTTATATCGTTCTTACCCGCCTTGTTTTAAGATAAAAGTACTTGTATTAGTTTAAGAGTGATAGAAAGAGCAAGAGAGCCAGACGACTAGTTTCAGCAGAGCACTCTGACACGTGGGAACTTTATCAGTGCTGATAATTTACATAAATTACCACTTTCTGAAAAATGTCTCTTTCCTAAGCTCGAAACCTTTGAGAAGTTTTAGCAAAAAATAAAAGTCGAGGGACAGGATGAGCTTCAAATTGTGAGCTCTTAAATTAAAAATTAAGTTGTCTAATGCTTTAGCGTTGATTTGATTAAATTCCTCTTTCACATAAAGCTAGTTTAGCTTAGCATAAATACAAAAGTGATGGGATACAGCCAGCCTGGCTCTGTGCAAAGGGAACAAAATCTGCCCTCTTAAGCTAAATATTTATAGGCTTAGATTGAACAGACGGATATAAGAGTCACATCTATTTGATATATCCATCCTTCAATAGTTACACTTGCTCATATAATTCCCCCATACCGATTTACGTCCAGGGAGTTGAACTTTTATGACCTGGTCACAAGCCTGCTGCAACTTTTATGAGATGACCTGCAAGCTGGGTCTTGACCTACATTTTACCCGCTGCAGCCGGAAAGAAGATATGAGGAGAGGGGAGGAGAAAGAAGAGGAAAGGGAGAAATTGAAGTGGTGAAAAATGAGAGGAGAACAGGAGAGGGTAAACAAGAGACCAGAGAAAGACGAGACGGAAACGTTTACTGCTCTGATTGAGAGACTGTGAGCCTGACCTTGTCTACAACACATTTCCACCTCTTTAAACATGTACACACACACACACACACACACACATACAGTACACACAAAAACATCTCAAAGTGGTTTTATCCTCTGCGTTTATTCGACCTCCACGAGAAAACACCATGGTGTGTGTACGTGTGTCTCACATGTGTAGTCACTATTAGATAGTCAGACTTGATCATTAAAACAAGTGGGATTTTGCCAATCTATTCCTCTGCCATCCTTTCTTCTTCTTCACTTCAAGGCAATCAATCTTCCCCCCATTATTTATATCCCACCCTCCTCACCCATAGACCTTCCTTTATCTCCATTAAGCCCCCATACTGTACTGTGTACTCCTCACTAATGTTAAATGGCAAACAGAAGCTGAATGATATATCAATCTTACGGAGGCACACACATTTTGCATCGAGTTGTATATGCGATTAAATAAATATTCACTTTTACTGAAATAGATAACAAACCAACTAGTCTGTCTAAATGAGCATGAGAAGACACAACACATGCTGGCAGACTCAACAATGTGAGCTCCATTTGTGCAAAATTAAAAAAAAAAAAACTCAAGCGAGAGTGACACAAAGGAATGATGCAAGTCTGTATTTATGTATTTACATCTTAGTACTACAATTATCCAGACATTTAGCTCCCAATTTGACATGCCTCAAAGTTGATATTGTGCAGTCTGACAAATATCAAAGTCAACTTTATTGTCAATCTTCCAGTTTGTGTGTTCGAAATACTGTTTCCCACAATCCCGAATATAAAAACAAATGTATATAAAAATATGTATATACTGTACACAGTCAAAGACACATTGCACACATTGAGACCTAAATAAAAACACAACAATATATACAAAATAACAGTCACTTCAATATTTTGAGAATTAGTGCAGATTGTCCATCGAATGTGCAAAAAATAAATGAGTGCATAATATTGCAAACAAGATAGTATTCTCCTATTATATGTAATGACACCCAATCCCACTCAAGGAGCCTGTTACCCCCTCCTCTCCCCCTGTCCTGCCATTTCTCTTTCCTTTGTAACCTCCTCTCTGACGACATCCTGAAAGTTGATGAATCAGTTTTCTCTCTCCTTCCTTCCTGTCCTTTCTCTCTTTACTTCTACTTTGACTTAACCCCACAGAGTCAGAGCAGCTTTTCTTTATCCCTGCTGCCCTTTACAGAACCTCCTTTATCTCCCCCCCTTTTCCCTGCCTCCTACAGCTCACTCCTTACCCTTTCTCCCTCCTTGCTCCTTCGTCCTTACCTTATCTTTCAAAGTGGTGTTACAATAAAGGATTGACAGTAGCTGTGTGCCATTTAAAATATAGATTATTTTTCTTTGGTATTTCTCTAATAAGACATATCCTACTACAAATTACAATTACCCTGCCGGCTTTCTTGTGATTGGTCAACCGCTTAGAGATCTCCCGCCCCTTCGCTTATTGCATACAATGTGTTGGAGCGCTAGCCAATAGAAATAGAACAATTATTGTTGATCGGTTTTCTTTCTTTTCTTTTGTTATTTTTTTATAATGTATTTTAACTGTATAGTTAAAAAAATATATTTGTGTGCCCGCAAACCAGATAGTTCATATAAATATGAAAATGTGTGTTTATTATTCCTTGTGTTCACCATCCATCCTCTTCCTCCCTCTCCAGGTGATGCTGGCGGAGCGCAAAACGACGGAGGAGCTGTACGCCATAAAGATCCTGAAGAAGGACGTGGTGATCCAGGACGATGACGTTGAATGCACCATGGTGGAGAAGAGAGTGTTAGCGCTGGCTGGAAAACCTCCGTTCCTCACACAGCTGCACTCCACCTTCCAGAGCATGGTATGATGGCCAACACAACTTCACACGACACAACTTCACCAAAACTTTGCATATAGTATATACATGTATTTAGACTTTTTATTTTGTATTTTTGTATTTTATTGTATATGCTGGATTGTTGGAGGAGCTCAGGTCATAAGATTTTCATTGCCATTTCTACACTGTAGCTTTGTGCATATGACAATAAAACCTTTGAAAATGTGGAAATTAAAATATGGCATTACAAAAATGCAACATTAAAACTGTGAGAATAATAATAAACGATCATCCTTGCAAACTAATGTGATTGCAAATATTAAGTATATTGACAATTGATACTATAACATTGAAATTACAGTGAGATAAGGAAATGATAATGCTTGATAGACTTTAGTGTGAAAATGTGACTCTTTGCCCATTCACAGTGACTGGAATTAAAACAACTATCCCTTTCTACATTCTTTATTTTCTGACACATTCTTGGTCATTGTGCATTATGAATATTTAGTTCTTATATCTATAATTAGTTTTACGGTGCTTTTAGCCGATTAAAACTAAATATATTTATATTAATAATGAATTATAGACATTGCTATCATGAACATTGGTGCATTTAACCACAAAACCACGATGATAATCCAAAGAACCATCCATTTAACACTCTTTACAAGCAGACACACTGACACACCTTCACATTGTGTTCGATGGGGGGGGGCACAGAGTCCTGCTGGTGAGCACTGTGGTCTTAACAGCAGCTCACAGCTGGAACACACACACACTGGATTCATATTTGATTCATGCTTTTCTTCTGAGGTTTAATCCATACCACACCAAAGATGAGTCAACAGAGGAGTAACTATAGCTCCATACTTAACACTCATTTACATACATGGTTCATTGATCAGCCATAATAACATGTTGTGAATCCATAGGCGGATGTTGATGACTAGACAAAAGTGAACCGACACATTCACACAGACTCACACACTCCTAAACCACAAGAGAGTGTGTAATCCTTCCCAGCTCCAATTCTCAGACCATAGACACACTTGTATACATATGGGACTTAGCAGGCAGTCAAAACACACGTGTACATGCATAGAAGTGTAGTGCACATACAGCATTACATTTAAATCAAACATACATTGTAGACAAAGACACATCGAGCATATATTGCACGCTAATGTAATGACACCTAAAATGCAGTATACTCACATGCAAATATTGTATGTCAAGGGCACTTATTGTGATAAGTAAGAATGGAAGAAGTACAAAAAAAATGAAGTATGCCTTGCCTTTATCAAGATCCACTTCCAATTGTTTTACTTTCTTTATTTGTTCCACTCATGCCAATGAAGACCAAACATTTGCCGCCATGAGCATTTTATAAAAGACTATGAAAGAAATGAAGAAATTCTTACTTTACCTTGCCCTATACTCAGTGGCGGCCCCAGAGTATTTGTGTTGGGTAATCTATGGTAGGGCTAACCCATACAGCGGTGGGGCTCAAGTCAGTATTTGCAATGTAATTACATACACGCTCTATCGCCCCCCTTGAGAGTGAAACGCACGCGTGAGGTTTAGATTATTTCCCTGTCTCAATCAAAATGGAACTGTATGAAATAAAAAGGCACATTTGTCTTGTAGTAAATAAAAAGGGATCACTGTGAACGTATGATAGTACACGTTGAAGATCCAATGGGGGTACTGAATGCCGGTTCCGATTGATCTCAATCAGTAATGCATGACGCAGACCCAACGTTTCGTTGCTCTGATTGGCTGTAGGTCTGTTCAAATTGCATTGGGAGGCATTTTGATCTGACCGCGGCCGCGCTGATATTATAACGCCAGAGAATGTCCACACCTTTATAAAACTCGCCCACTACTTAGACTATTCCTTGCACCCCTCTAGCATAAGCCCGAATGGTCTCAACCATATTGCATCAGTAACGTGCACTTGTTGTTACAGCAGGAGCAGTTTGTGTGTTGTGGACACGACCCGTATATTTTCGCAAGCCGTGTTCTCAACATTTAGCATTTTGCTTATTTTTTTATTTATTTTGCTTACTTTAACATCATTTTTCATGGTGGGGCTAAGCCATTTCTTGGTATGGCTGTAGCCTACCCCAGCCATACCCTGGCGCCGCCACTGCCTATACTCAAAAATAGATGGTCGCGGTGCAATCTTGGAAAAATCTACCACTTTCCGGGGAAAAGATACCACGCCTTAAGAGGTATCAGGAAGTCCAAGTAATCTCAAACACACTCACACACATTAGCAGCCCTAACACAACATAGTTTCTCTGAACACACACATTGCTACACTCACAAATCCCTCCACTTCCCATCACTTTCTGTACCTTATTGGCAATTTCTGTAGATAATGGAGGAGAATTATGTTTTAAATTGAAGTTTCAGTGGACAACAACCCGGCCCCCTCTTTCTGACTCTGTTGTTCCTCCTAATACATCTTTTGTCCTCTATTATTACGGCCTATGTCATTCCTTTTCCCTCATATCTCCTTTAGTCTTCTCTTACTTAAACCTTCACTCTATCTTCTTTAGCAATCCTTTCACTCTAGTCTCTATTTCATAGTGACCTCTCACCTGCTTTTAGGAACACACACTGTTTGACCGGTTCTGTTTATCTTTATCTCTCTGCAGGACCGTCTGTATTTTGTCATGGAATACATAAACGGAGGAGATCTCATGTATCAGATCCAGCAGGTCGGCAAGTTCAAAGAGCCCCACGCTGTGTAAGTACACGCACACACACACACACACACACACACACACACACACACACGCACACACACACACACACACACACACACACACACACACACACACACACACACACATACACACAAGCATCATAACATGAAATCTTAATCCCATGCTTAGAGATGTAATGCTTTTTTAAATCATATTGAATAAGCCATCAGCAGTTTGACGGGCTCAGGTGATGGATGAGCAATCGCAGCAGAGGGGGGAAATATGTTGTTCGCCTCGATGCAAGTTGCTGCTCTGATGAAAGAACTGAAAGTAATCCAGCAGCTCTTGTGAGTTTGTTTAGTGTGCGGTAGAATACCTCCAAAGCGGAGTATAATTAAGGTGGCTGGCGAGATCGCTGATGTCCAGTCAAACTAGCGACATGTTTGACAAGCGGGCTGTCGGGAAAGCAAGAGCCGTGGTGGAGTTTGCCCTTCATCTGCTTTATAGTGAAATAGAGTTGCTTCCCTCTGGCAGAAGGTTTAAACCGCTGAAAGGCAAGTTAAAAGGAAAGGGTGGGTAGACTTTTAATTAAGGCCATCGACTTGTTTAATATATTTATGAGGCAATAGAGTCTCGGGACTAATGTCAGAGCAGGATTTGGAAAAACTTGTCCATGCTTTTATCTTCAGTAGACTCGACTACTGCAATGGTGTCTTCACAGGTCTCACTAAAACATCTATTAGGAAGCTGCAGCTGATTCAGAACGCCGCTGCTCGAGTCCTCACTAACACTAAGAAAGTGGATCACATCACTCCAGTTCTGAAGTCTTTACACTGGCTTCCTGTGTGTCAAAGAATAGATTTCAAAATACTGCTGCTGGTTTATAAAGCACTGAATGGTTTAGGCCCAAAATACATTTCTGACCTCCTGCTAAATGATGAACCATCCAGATCTCTCAGGTCTTCAGGGACTGGTCAGCTTTCTGTCCCCAGAGTCAGAACTAAACATGGAGAAGCAGCGTTCAGTTATTATGCTCCAAATATCTGGAACAAACTCCCAGAAACCTGCAGGTCCGCTGCAACTCTGACTACTTTTAAATCCAGGCTGAAGACTTTTCTTTTTGTCGCTGCTTTTAATTGAACTATTCATATCTTAAACTGCACTGTCACTTTTATCCATGTATTTTTTCTTTTAATGTTTATTTTATTAGCTTTTCTTTTTAATGACTGATTTTAAATGCCATTTTCTTAATGTCTTTCATTTTTTGTAAAGCACTTTGAATTGCCTTGTGTTGAAAAGTGCTATATAAATAAACTTGCCTTGCTTTGAGTGGTGCAGGAATGAGTCCTAGACCCAGAAATAAGTTAGCATTTTAGCACTTCTGGGCTCCCTTTTCTCAAAGTCAGTTAATGAGTTTTTGGTTAGATGACTGAAATAAGGTCGATACAAGCCTAGGATATATATTTTTGTATTCATTAAATACGTCGGTACATACACTACTGGTGATTGTCTGACGCTTTCACGTGTCCTAAATACAGCGGTTGCTAAGAAGTAACTGAATAAGACATAACAACATTAACCTTCTTTAGATTAGCAGTGGTGACGGGAAGTCATTCGATCGTCATGTAGTTTGTTTGTAGCATTACATTAGCTATTTACTTTTGGCAATTGCATTTACGCTGTATCTATTCCATAATCCAATGGAAAAATCCTGATATTACATTTGTCAGAGGAAAGGAAGCAGGACCCAGAGGAAGGAGGGAGAGAAGGACATCACAGTTATCAGCATAATTAAAACCATTGGCTTTTGTCAAGTGAGCCCTAGCGATGCTATCTTCCAAGTTGGCCTACAATAATGTGCCATCACTGCACCACTCCACACTCAGGACACACTGCTCCCTGGATAATAACGATGCCTTGAACTTTTGTCCCAGTGTCTTGTATTTCCTGTGTATGACTGTTAAAGCCATGTTAGCTTCCTGCTGCGGCAACTCCCCTCTGATCACGTACATAACGTCCAACTAGCTCTCTCACACTGCTTCCCCACGCCTCTGAAATGCCTCCTGACATATTTTAGGTGCACTTTACAAACGGACACTGATTGTGCACGCCCACGCAAACAAACACACAGTTGACTGCGTGGTTAGTGTGTTGAGACTCCTCCTGTTGATCTTATCAGCCGCTCTCTGGCCTTGAAGAGACAGCACTGAACTTTGCGTGGACACACACACACACACAAATTATCCATCTGTTTTCCTCTTGTCCTTTCTCTCAGACTCTTTCTAATTACTGCTTTTGTTTCTGTGTGTTTGTGTGTAGATTCTACGCTGCCGAGATAGCCATTGGTCTGTTTTTCCTGCATCTAAAGGGCATCATCTACAGGTAACCTCTATCCCACAACATACTAGACATATGAACAAAATACAAAATGTATCGTGGAGGATTTGCAATGTGTTAAACGATGTCTTTTATTGCAAAAGGAATTGGGAGATATGGATTTAAATGAACTACTGGAACAACCCAAAAATATCTTTACAACTTTATGATATAGGAAGTGTGTGTCTTAAGCATTGAAGCGCTGCAGTTTTAGTTCGTTTTTTGTAGTTCCTTTTAATATGTTGAACCTTTAAAGGTGGGGTAGCTAAGTTTGAGAAACCGGCTCGAGATATACTTTTTGTTATATTCCATGGAATGCTCTTAACATCCCGATAGCAATGAATATCTATATATATATAAAGTGCTTTGACAAAAAATCCATAACAACATTTCATCTGTGGAAGCCGTAGTGCTGTAAAAAGCACCACCAATCATTTTAGCCGGCCCGGCTAAAGTAACTGGATGGCCTACCTGCCTGTCAGCCTTCCATCTGTGCACAAACTTATCTCGTGCCCTCATTGGTCATGTGCGCGTTCGTGTGTGTTGGAGGAGGGGCTCTGTGAGGAAGTGGCAGATTTTTTCCAGCTGTGTATTTTCAAATTCGAGCGCACTCGAGCTGGTTTCTCCAAAATGACCTACCCCACCTTTAAAGGATTATTTCAGCACACTCCTATTTGCAATATTTGCAAATATATATATATTTTAAATTATGCAATAGAGAACTGCAGGAAAAAGTACTTTTTCATTGGATATGAATCTATAAAATTCAGAATTCACCATATTTGGTGACCTCAACTCCCCCTCAGTTGGTACTGAAGAAAAATACATTTTCTGACCTTTAGACCTTCAACTGCAATCAACTGGTTCCTTTATAATCTCACGCTGAGAATCCACCCCCACAAATAATGCAGTCCTCCTAACTGCAAATCAGGATCTGTCATCTGCTTTAGTGTAACCCCAGTTCGACCTCTTGCGTTAAGCACTGCATCATTCCCTATTAAACTCCCAAGGAAAAATAACAACAATGATGCAGAGGAGAAGAAAACTGTAGCGTAGAATAAAGAAAATGGTGCTATGATGAGCCTTCTTGGTCCATGCTGGGTCATGAATCGTGTGTTGCTAACGTTGCTTTTTCCTCCTGTAGAGACTTGAAGCTGGACAATGTGATGCTGGACTGCGAGGGTCACATTAAGATAGCAGATTTTGGCATGTGTAAAGAAAATATGAATGACGGCGTCACTACCAAGACCTTCTGTGGAACACCGGACTACATAGCTCCTGAGGTAGAGTGTGTTTCTGGCCTGTGGACATGTTTTATTTAATATGTATGTTGAGGTTTTTAACTTGTTTGTAACACATTTTCTCTTTATTCCCTGCCTTGCATTGAGTGGTGCAGTGATGACGTATTTTTGTAGGCAAAGGGATTTGATTGATGATCTGATTTTGGAATATTACAGGAAATAAGATCTGTGGCAAACACAGCTTTATCATACTGTTGGAGATGTCTGAAACCCACCTCGGCTCCGCGTGTCCTTTTGATGAGCTGGTTTAAATCATAAAAGGAAGGAATTTAAGAGCACCAGGATACAATTTTGAACAATAATCTGTTTTAATGGCAAAAGACACAATACAATTTACAGAGTACTCTGGGCTCAATTCCACTACCGTGCTACACCGAGACGGTCAGTCAGAAGGGCCCCGAGCATCGAAATATCATATTATTTATACACACAAGTGGGGAGGAGTTGTGTCGGTTCCTCCTCCCTAGCTATTTATTATTGGCGATTTCACTTCTGGGCGAGCTAGCCAGTGAGTTGGCAGTTTTCCATTGGCCAGTTTCACTTCTGGGCGGACCCAAGACAATGAGTCAGCAGCCGTAGACTCAGTCTGATTTGCTCCCTCTCCTTACTGTGTGTGTGTGTGTGTGTGTGTGTGTGTGTGTGTGTGTGTGTGTGTGTGTGTGTGTGTGTGTGTGTGTGTGTGTGTGTGTGTGTGTGTGTGTGTGTGTGTGTGTGTGTGTGTGTGTGTGTGTGTGTGTGTGTGTGTGTGTGTGTGTGTGTGTGTGTGTGTGTGTGTGTGTGTGTGTGTGTGTGTGTGTGTGTGTGTGTGTGTGTGTGTGTGTGTGTTGTGTGTGTGTGTGTGTGTGTGTGTGTGTGTGGAGGTGGGGCTATGGCTTCATCGTTATCAGGAAATGATCGTATAGGGCGTACACACGGAGCCGTTTGCCCCCCCAGAGCGTTCCGTCCGCAGATCTATCCACCTTAGGACCCGTTATCATTTTAGGGGTCCGTTTCCACGGTTCCGTTATGGCCTCGTGTGAACGAACGGGCTATACAAAAGAAAAAAGTAGCGGATACAACCCTTTTCGTTCCCGTGTAAACAGCACCTGAGACGAGGGAACCAGGAAGTCCTAAATGCTCACTCTTCTGTTAAGGGCTCATTCATGCACTCTGCTTTTGCTATAGATTTAATTGATACATTTTCCTGAACAAAGTGTCTTATATTTCAGATCATAGCCTATCAACCTTATGGAAAGTCTGTGGACTGGTGGGCCTTTGGAGTTTTGCTCTATGAGATGCTAGCTGGACAGGTCAGTCTGTGTGTGTTCGATGTGTGTCTTATACAAAGTTTTATAAATAGAAACTTTGTGCGATAAAACTCCTCCTTATACAGCATTTGTATTCATGACTGAATGTGACAAAACACAAACACTTGTGATCTTAGCCTTTAAAATGTGACATTGTGCTAATGAAAGGTTAGCTATTAAATTAAACCCCTTGATGAGTTTTCCTCTCATGGCATTAATAATTGTTAGCGTAGATGTGACATTTCCAAATCCTGGATATCTCATTTGGAGTGCATATTGTGAATGTGCCAGTACTACAGTACTTAGTGGTGTTTGATTCTGAGGAGAAAAAGGTTTAATGATTCAATTTAAATGTCCTCCATTTGTCCTGTCCTGCCCACTCTTGTTCCTTTTCCTCCTCTCCTTATTTCCTCTCTCCTCTCCTCTTCAGCCTCCATTTGACGGTGAAGATGAGGATGAGTTATTTCAGTCCATTATGGAGCATCACGTCTCCTATCCCAAGTCAATGTCCAAAGAGGCTGTCGCTATCTGTAAAGGGGTGAGTGCAAACACACACACACACACACACACACACACACACACACACACACACACACACACACTTGGTAAAGCACAAGTCCTTGTCCGTCTCGTGAGCTCAACCTTGCTCCCTTCTCACAAAACCTGCCTTCTTTTTGGCATTGCTCCATCTCTTTGTGACACACACACACACACACAGGAATAGAGTTGGTAGGGTATTACATTTGTCAGAGGAAAGGAAGCAGGACCCAGAAGAAGGAGGTGAACGTGGGAAGGAGGAAGAGAAGGACATCACAATTATCAGCATAATTAAAACCATTGTGGGGGAACATTTATTTGGAGTGAAACAACATTGTCCGCTCTCGTTATCTGACTTGCTTCCATCTCTACCTCCCTCTCTCCCCCCTCTCTCTTTCTCTCTCCCCCCTTTCTCTCTCCCCCTGTCTGTTATAATGCTCTCCTCTCCCGTCCTTCTCTCTCCGCAGTGTTCATTGTTAAGCCGCTGTTTTGCTCTTTTCATTGTACATCCCCTCTATCTCTCACACACACAGACAAGCACACACACATATTCTCTGTCTCTCACACACACACGCACACACACAGAAATGCGCTAATAGGCAAAGCCTGTGCTGTGTGCTCAGTTGACTGTGGCCACTTCTGTTCAAAAACATTGGCCAATACCAAATTATACCCTGACACTTCCCAACTGGAATTGTGTGTGTGTGTGTGTGTGTGTGTGTGTGTGTGTGTGTGTGTGTGTGTGTGTGTGTGTGTGTGTGTGTGTGTGTGTGTGTGTGTGTGTGTGTGTGTGTGTGTGTGTGTGTGTGTGTGTGTGTGTGTGTGTGTGTGTGTGTGTGTGTGTGTGTGTGTGTGTGTGTGTGTGTGTGGTGTGTGTGTGTGTGTGTGTGTGTGTGTGTGTGTGTGTGTGTGTGTGTGTGTGTGTGTGTGTGTGTGTGTGTGTGTGTGTGTGTGTGTGTGTGTGTGTGTGTGTGTGTGTGTGTGTGTCAGCTGATTACTGCTATAAACAGAGTGTGTCCTCTCTATCAAACCACCACCTCTCATCTCCAAACTGTACGCTTCACTGACCACGACAAACTGCACACACCCAAACATAGACACACACACTTGGAGATGTACAGTATGTTTAGATTTTCTTTTACACACAGCACGTCATCTCCCTGTGATGGTATCACTATCAATCCTCATTATGTATATATCACTTATAAACAAACAAATGTTGACATCATTGAATGAACTTGTAAACACAAACACAGATTTGTATTTATTGTGTATGAACACACACACACACACACACACATACATACACGTGTATTACCATCAACGTACAGTTCAGGCGTGAGTTAAGACACGCACGGGCGATGACAGCATGACTTTGTTACGCTTAATATTAAAGCTAGGGCGTTCATGAGCAAATTGATGACATATATGTTAACACACACATACACACACACACACACACACACATGCTGTTTTATGTATTAGTGATGATTCCTGGGTTGTAGTGCTACGACAGTGGATGTTCAGTAGAGCGTGAAAGCCTCCGTCCGCCCCCACAGCCCCCACTGCGCTGCCAGCACTGCCCGGGTTAACTCACTGCATGGATATTGTGTGTGTGTCCGTGTGTGTGTCCGTGTGTGTCAGTGTGTGAGGGTCTATACTCTGTGTGTGTCCATGTGGGTTTGTCTCTACTGTATGTGTGAGTCCAAGCGTGTGCCTGTTTATGTCTCTGTTCACGTGACTCCGTAGTGTGCAAATGTGTACAATTATGAACACGTATAAGTGTCTCAGTGTGAGAAAGTGTGTGTGTGTGTATATTGATGTGTGTATGTGTCTATACTGTATGCGTGTGTACTTTTGTGTCCAAGTGTGTGTCTATAATGTATATGTGCATCCATCCGTGTGTGTGTGTGTGTCCATCAGGTTTGGATTTTCGTCATTTTAGGGGCAAGGCCATTTGGCCTTTGGTGTCACACATTTTTTCAGGGCGGAAAGGCCATTGAGGGAAACATTTGGATTTGGAGCTTACAAATAAATAAACGTTCTGATGAACACACGAATGACATCACTTTTTTTATATCAATAATGTCAAACATTATATCATCCTATAGGCCTATGCCTCCTTAGTATTACCGTATATAAAATGAAATACTTTACTTTGAATAATTAGTGTTTGGTATGCTTTCCATCTACTACTTTTCCCATTCACAAATCTGAAATCAAATCAAAAATTCTATTAATATGTAACAAATAGATTCCATTTCAGAGCAGAAGAAACAGCCTTCAAGGGTCAAACTCTGCACATACATCATTCGTGTGTGTGTGTATATCACAGACTGTCTGTGTCATGTCTGTCTTTAGGACGTTGGTGTGAGTTTGGATGGAGCAGCTACAACGTTAGTTTAGCCTGATCGATCCGATCTCCATTCAGAAAACACGCATTTTAAAAGGTTTTTCGCATGCCGTCTTGTCTGCACACTTGTCAAAGCATGGTTTTTACTAACCGTTACCAGTATTTAATTAATTCGGCATCATTTTGAAACATGTATTACAATTAAATCACGGTAAAATAGGATAAGTTTGTCGTAGTTGGTTTCCACCACAGTATTTACATGGATATAAGCCCCGCCCCCTCTCCAGCGCACCCTGTGACAGGAGTAAACACAGCTGACAGCCGCGGTGAAACCGGGTGAAACTCCAGCGGTTAGAGCAATGTGAATATTCGCATCGCGTCCGTTGTGAACGCAGCATAATGCAGTTCAGAAACCACTGTTCTGACGCTTTTAAAGCAACTTCAAGATTTTAACAGTGTGAGGGGCCCAAAGGCCATGGTGGCCGTAGGACGTACAATTATTTGTGGGGCATAACGGCCAGACCGAGGGGCTACGACGGCCATGGCCGTCATGGCCTCCGTGAAAATCCCACCGTGGTGTCCAATACTGTAATGTATGTTTATGTGTCTTTGTGTGTGTATCTAAACTGTACATGAGTGTGTGTTCCATACTGTATGTGTGCATCCATGTGTGTGTGTCCATGCTGTACTGTATGCGTACTGTATGTTTGTGTCCATGTGTGTTTGTCTACACTGCATGCGTGTGTCCATGTGTGTGTGTCCATGCTGTACTGTATGCGTACTGTATGTTTGTGTCCATGTGTGTTTGTCTACACTGTATGTGTGTGTGTCCATGCTGTACTGTATGTATGTGTCCATGTGTGTTTGTCTACACTGCATGTGTGTGTCCATGCTGTACTGTATGCGTACTGTATGTTTGTGTCCATGTGTGTTTGTCTACACTGCATGTGTGTGTCCATGTGTGTGTGCCTGCCTCTATAAATACAATTCATAAACTACTAAAATGAACATTGAAATCCTCTTGACCTTACAAACGACAAACAAAACATACAAACTCATTTTTTTTATTTGCACAACAGTTAAAGAGTTAAACAACAAATATTGAACTTATTATTAGTATTGACTGTTAGAATGTGTGTATTGCCAAGTATGTTGTGGATTCAGAAGTGTAGAAGTCTAGGAAAGAAGCCCTGGTTGTTTGGTTCTGAATGACTGACACCAACACATGTTAAGATCATTTCCGTAGATGTTTTAGTTGACTCCCTTTCAGCTTGATGTAAATTAAATCTGTTTAATGCCTATTTCCTTTATTATACCAATGCCCACACACTGAACGGTACTAAGTGTGTGTGTGTGTGTGTGTGTGTGTGTGTGTGTGTGTGTGTGTGTGTGTGTGTGTGTGTGTGTGTGTGTGTGTGTGTGTGTGTGTGTGTGTGTGTGTGTGTGTGTGTGTGTGTGTGTGTGTGTGTGTGTGTGTGTGTGTGTGTGTGTGTGTGTGTGTGTGTGTGTGTGTGTGTGTGTGTGTGTGTGTGTGTGTGTGTGTGTGTGTGTGTGTGTGTGTGTGTGTGTGTGTGTGTGTGTGTGTGTGTGTGTGTGTGTGTGTGTGTGTGTGTGTGTGTGTGTGTGTGTGTGTGTGTCATGTGTGGAAAGGGAGTGATCGGAGACATTTCCACTCCCCTGCTTCAGCCCTGACCAGCATCCATATTTCATAGCCAGCAATGTGCCACACCACCCAGACGTGAACAAGAACACTCTCTCTCACACACACACACACACACAGGCTTAAGCTGCCACTGCAGTATATTCTGGAGTGTTAGGATCATGATGTGTTCAACCACATGATTCTACAACAAAGAGTAATTATGCAAGTGCGTTTTAACAAACTTAAAGGCGCACAGCTTTTTGTTATCCAATGCAGTTCCCTATTGTGTTCTGCAATGCATTTAGTGTGGCTCAGTTTTTTAAATGGTGTAATCACCAGCATGACGTCATTCAGGTGAGAATGCAGTGTATCGATTATCCAGAGGAAGAGGATGTTTAGTGTTTTCCTTAAAGAAGAAATGTGTTGCCACCTTTGCTGTGCAAGTCAGCGAAGAACCGTGTAATTGCAACACACCACATACAAGCAAAAAAAGATTGCACACATGTTTGTTAGATTACCGTGCCATACGCATAACGCGTTCTTATTATACATCCATGGCATAACGTAAACAGAAGGGCAACCATGACAACCATGCTCCGTGGTCTTCTTCGCTGCTTTTGGTGTATTTTGTGGCGGCAGCAGCGCCACTTACAGGCCTGGCATATGTACTACAGCGTTTCCAGCATTTCCAGCGGTCTAGTGTGAACGGACACGTTAATGAATCGAATGCGTGTGAACGGAAGACTTTTTTGCGTATGCGTTTGCGTATGCGTTTTACTGGTTTTACTGTATGCGTCCTCGTGGGGCCGGGGTCTAAGCCAAACTATATCCGGTCACAGAGATCTGCTATTTTAAAGTCAGGTCAACACATCGACCCAAAATATAGTCTATATTAAGAACGAGAAAAGTATTAACATATATATCGTTTTTTGTAAACATATGACAAATGTGTGAGGGTGATGACGTCAGAGCATCGTCCTATGTGCCGGGCTTAGCCCCGGACAGCCCCAGCCCAATTTAAGAGAGAGCTCCTATATGGCATTACCCCGCTGAAGCTCACCAAAGTTTAATATATTTCATAGTTCAAAGTTTTGTCAATTGTTTTGTTTATTGGTCAAATACTGGTTTCTAATGGTTTCTGAGGAGTTCTACTGGAATGATAGAGCACAGAGTACAGAAGCAACATACTGCATTAAACCTGACCTTCACAGAGAGGTTGAAGTTCATGTGGAGAGGAGGCTTCAGTAGTCTGTCTGCACTCTGTTTAGTTGTGCTATCTTACAATCAATATAGTAAATGTGAGGTAAAGTGTGTCGCCAATGTAACCGGTTAGAACTCGAAGTTGCGATGAGGTCTTAAAATGTACGGAAAGGGTCTTAAAAAAGGTCTTAAAAGGTTTTACATGTGACTTCAGGATTCCTGCATATACGCTGAGAGAGCATGATGATGACGACAAGAAGGCTATGACTTCATAAAACAATAACTGTCACTATATAATTATTCAATGATTTTGGTGTTTAAAGCTGAGACTGAAATGTAGATTCATTAATATATGAATAATAATAAAACTATTAAAATCTCTCTTTCTTTCTTTTGTTCCATGTGCCCGCGCTGTTTAACCCGTTAAACCTCAAATTAAGCACTGCTGGTACATATATGCTGTTCTACAATACCGTTAAGTATGTAATCAACTTAAAGTAATGCAATGATATTAATCAAAACAACACTTTTTTCTCTTATGCCAATGAGCGATGCCATTGTATGCTAAAATTTACCAAACTTCCTGCACCATCTGCACTGCATGAGCACAAACTACTTCACTAACTTTGTGCAAGTGGAGTCACAAATGTAAAAAATAACATAAAACATTATGTCTTGACACATAATTAGTTATTTTAAAATGATGAAAATAGCATTGAAATAATGACATTGTTTGATCCCGTCAGCTTATATATTAAAACAAATACCATGATTGTATAGGAACTAGGTAGGCCCAGTTTTACCAGATGGCGAATACAGCCTGTTACCATTGAGTGACCAGAGGAAGACAGTCATGCTGTGTGTCATTACTTCCTGCAATCAGTGACCTGTTTCGGTCCGGCTGCTTTGTGGTCCACTGAATGTGCCGTTCTCCTAATTGAATGCACGCAGTGAGGATCCACCAAGACTCCCTTCAGAGGAGATTAGCTGCAGTCACCTGATTTGTTGACAGACTCAAAATAAACACAAATAAGAGATGACGTACGAGCCAAAATGTCTTACTTTGTCTTCTTGACATGATGATGAATTGTGGCTTTTTGTTATATATTCAGTAAATTGAATTATTTGTGCTTCGGTTTCCGTTAATGATTTATTTGTATATTTTGTTATGAGAGGCCAATATGGAGCCTTTTTTTACAATGTACCTATACAAGGGCACAAATGCAGAGCTCCAGTGCGCCAGGTAGTTTACATGCAATGTTTTGACTGCACTTCTTGTCAGTAAATAAGCCTTCTTTATTGAACCTTTTTTGGGTTTTTTTGGGGCTGTTGTAACAAAATATTTCAAATGTACTCTAGCAGCACATGTGTGGTTTTAAGTGTGCCCACAACACGGAGTCACCTTGAAACTTGTGCACATTACAGGGCAAGACACATTTATATCAAAGTCCAACAACAAGAGATATGAAGACATACAAGTGGACATCAAGAGAGGTTCAAAGAATCAGGTGGACGAAGGTTACAGAGAGAGAGACGTTGTTATTCCAAACAAACACTTACATTTATTTTATATAAATTACTTATTAATTAAATTACTCTTACTCAATTGTTGACTTTCGGCATGCCTGTTAATTTAGGTGTGTGTGTGTGTGTGTGTGTGTGTGTGTGTGTGTGTGTGTGTGTGTGTGTGTGTGTGTGTGTGTGTGTGTGTGTGTGTGTGTGTGTGTGTGTGTGTGTGTGTGTGTGTGTGTGTGTGTGTGTGTGTGTGTGTGTGTGTGTGTGTGTGTGTGTGTGTGTGTGTGTGTGTGTGTGTGTGTGTGTGTGTGTGTGTGTGTGTGTGTGTGTGTGTGTGTGTGTGTGTGTGTGTGTGTGTGTGTGTGTGTGTGTGTGTGTGTTCAGTGTAAGGTTGACTGACCCGTGGAAAATGTTATTTTAGTTCTAATGTAATGAGTTATGACTGCTGCTCCTGAGGGAGGCACACCCACCTACACACACACACACACACACACACACACACACACTCATTCTGACGTCAGTCGCCTTGATGCTGCTCTTAAGCTTTTGTGTGGACACACACAGTAAACGGTCCTTAATTGTGCCTCTGGAAAACTTCTGCGTTAAAAGAAAAACAAAATGCATTCTGCAGGCGGTGGTTCGTAGGCTTATATCTGGTGTTTTAGAAACAGCGTTTAAGATGATAGATAGTGGAACTGAAAGCTGGTTAAAAGGAGGGCGAGACAAAAATAAAGGGGTGACGTTTATTTATAAACAGAGATGAATGAAAGGAGGAATCATAGACGAAAACGCTGACGAAAAGAGACAGGAATAAATTAGATGAAACTTTAATGATGCCAGAGGGAAGGTTTGGGACTTCGCAGCGGCACACTGGTGAGCATGGATCCGATGCAGATCCCTCTTTAGTTTACAACAATGCATATGATTTAGCTCTGACAAGTCAAAACATCATTCATCTTTAAATGTAGCATTTAGCCTTCTATTAGTTATTCATTTTTTTTATAATAATTAACGTTATACTTCTGTGATATTCCTGCAAGCTTTTCCTCTAGTGTGTTTTATAGGTTTTCTTCTTTTAAATAAAGCACTGAACATTAAAGCATGTAAACATTACACAGTAGAGGCACAAATGCAAACCTTAAAATACACACAATAGGGCCCCTTTAACATTTAGTATGACCAAATACTTTTAACTTCTAAATCAGGATAGAGAAAGCGAAGCAAAGCTTGACTAAAGAATGGGGTTAGGACGACAGAATAAAACCCAACAAGGACATTTTAAACAGACCAAATAACAAAACAGCTGACAAAGTGAACACATAACATTTGCAGAGAGAGAGAGTGAAGAGAGACTGATAGCAATTCTTCTCTTCTGTCTGTCCAGCTGATGACGAAGCACCCAGCGAAGCGGCTGGGCTGTGCACCCGAGGGCGAGAGGGACATCCGGGAGCACAGCTTCTTCCGCTACATGGACTGGGAGAAACTGGAGAACAAGGAAGTTCAGCCGCCGTTCAAACCTAAAGCCGTAAGTCCAACCCCACTGAACCCAACTCCACCGCAAATAATGACATCTCGTCTCTTGAGTCGAGCACAGGGCTAACTATCCCCGAACAGCAGAGACCAGGTGTTTCAATTCCTGGTAAAGACGTCATTTTATGCTCACCTGATTTCTCTTTGTGTTAATTTACTCATCTTTTCACTTTCAATGTGATTGTTTCTGTCTCTTTCCTCTCCTCTGTATGGGACAATGCACATAGGTAAGTCTGGAAATGATGATGATGATGGTGAAGGATGTGTGGTAATAGGGGCACAGATTAAGTTTATTGTGAAGAGGATGAGACGTTTGGATGAGAAGGACACTGAAAAAGTTGAAGGCGTTGAAAAGAGTGTCCACATTGCACTTTTTGCTGAGCGCCAGCATATTTTTCAATTGACTCCAATGAGAATAGAGTTGCCGCCTCCAGAAAGAGCGCACTGACCAGTGTCTTTTCTATTCGTGCAGCTGCTCCAAGTTCCAAGTCAGAAAAGTGCTGGTGACGTCACTTTATAAATCGCATGAAAAGCTTGTTTTTGGCCGCGTCGGTCTGACAAACGCTTTCATATCAAAGACCGAAAGCCAGTTTGGCCGGGTGGACCCCGGATGTTCTGCCAGTGAGTGACTTTATCGTCTTCCTTCCTCGCTATATGGCTGTCGGACTGAGCAGAGACAAGCTCATTCATACAAAGTGTCAGAGCAAGAATCTTCCAGTTGATGCTGATGGTGAAAAAACCAATATCTTTGCACAAACAGATGATTAAATCCATGCTAGTCTCTCAGCGCACCGACAGCACCTTTCTGCCAGAAAAGGTGGTCATTGTCCCTTAATGTTGAATAGCACACTAATGAAGATAACGCTACTGACAGCAGTTCTGACTTTTCATTTGTCTAATTGGTTTTAGAGGTTGAGCTAAATCGCTACTCTGATTTCTATATGTTGGTGCAGTCCCTGGAAAAGCTTGTGTTGGGGTTGACTGAGTTTAGAGAACCGAGAGGGAATAAGTGGACGTCCGCACAGCGACCTGAAACAACTTGTGTTTTTCTTCTGCTACGAGCCTTATTCTTCCACTAGAAAATTATTTTGATCATAACTAGAGTCAGAATGATGTCATCTTCTACTAAACCTCACACACACACAGCCTTAGGCCTCACTGCTGCTGAATACTTTCTTTTTTCAAGTTGAGCTTTTTATGCAGCTGTCTCGGCCCGCTGGGGTTAGTGTGTGTGTACTGTGTGTACTGTGTGTACTGTGTGTACTGTGTCTGTGTGTGTGTGCTAGCCAACTGGGGTCGTGTGTGTGTGCTCGAAGATGGATGGTAATGCTGCCAATGTGTGTGTTAGAGGTCACCATTGGTACCAGGCTGGGTTCTTTAACACTGAGGTGTGTTTCCGCAGAGTCCTCTGATGTGACTGCTAACATATGTTGTCTGATCTCTTCTTCTCTGCTTCTGAATCGGCCTCTTCTCTCCCGTTTGATCTCGTCTTTCTAACATCTTTTGTCTTTCACCTCTCCGTGCTGTCGCTTGCAATCTCTCACTCTTTCTTCTTCCTTCGGAGAACAAACAATGGTTCAGATTTCTGTGAAGAACCGTTGTGTTTTCCCTGCATAAAAGTTTGGAGTTCAGTGTAACATCTGAAGGTGGTTCTTTGATCTGTTCTGGTGAAGAATGTGTGTATTTTGAGGCTCACAATATCTCTGACAAAAACAAAGTGTGTTTGTGAGCTGCTGGTAATTGTTTATGAAGGAGCTTTGATGCCGATTGACGTCCTTATCACTGGTTGAGGTCGCGCTTTATTCAGTTCCCTTACTGTATAAGATTCTTGCCTGCTTGTGGTTTCCCAATGTGAATGGGTCGTGTCTAGAAGGTAACCCAAGATTTGCAAAACTGTTAGAACACGGTTTAGGTTAGGCATTGACCTCAACAAGTTATAATGGTAGCTTTCGCAAAGTTTTGCAAATCTAGGGTCATTTCTAGAAACTAACTTATGAATGCTTTTGAAGAATCTTGATCAGGTGATCTCTCAAATGTGGCATCGAGTCACCAACTAGAGAACAAGATGGCTGACAAGTGTTTTATTAATTCGCCTGGCAGATACGAAATGTTTTTTTACGGCTATTGTCTTAAGTTATCATTGTTCATCTGTCCGTCCATCGAGCAATCTTTAGTCAACCCATCCATCCTCCACTGCTCCATCCATCTGGTTCCACGGCTGCCATGCATCAACCCATCTGTCCTTACTCATTTGCATTTGTCCTCTATGTGTTTTCTCACGTTTGTTTCTGTTTATTTGCATGCTCCGGGGCTCAGTCTCAAATGAAACCTGTCCTGGAGTGCACTACTGTTAACTTCACCTAAACTTCGCATAAAAAAACGTGTTAAACAGCTTTTATTTTAAATCATAACGTTTTTATCAAAATGTTACCAAAACAAATTAACCTAGAAAATCCTGGAGAGCAAAGACCCTGTCTTGCAATATTAATAAAAGTGAAACATGATTCATGTTTCTGACCTGAGGTTTGGATCCGCCCCAAAGTTTTATGAGTCCTTCCCATTGGTGGAAAGTAACTTTTGACTCAAGGACTGTACTTAAGTGTGAATCTAAGGTACTTGGACTTTACTTAAGTATTTTCATTGTATGCTACTTTAATTTACTCTAATCCACTACAATTTAAAGGGAAATATTGTACTTTTTTACTTTAAGCTTTAGTACTTTATAGATTCCTATTCTACACACACATATTATGAAGAAAATTGGCAGAAATGTTGCTAACTTTAAGTAATTTTTTGCATAGAAAACTTCCTAGCTTCTTGGACTTAAAGATCTGTTTATTTTGCCTTTCATATATTTTAATTACATTTTTTACAAATTATTTACTTTTACCCTTTTATGTATATTTTCCTGATCATACTTTAATGCTGTTACTATAGAAACCATTGTCTGTACAGTACTGTTACTTGTAATGGAGTATTTTTACAGTGTTGTATTAGTACTTTGACTCAAGCAAAGAAGCTGATAACTTCTTCCACCACAAAATCCAAAGCCCCTTCTCATCCCTGATGAAAAAAAAGTATTTAAACTTTCACTAGAGAAGGATTTGGGCGATGCTTACCACATCAATTGAAATATCTTGGCGAAGGTGTTGTGTCGTGACGTTATACTCATAAACTTCGTGACACTTATTTCATTTCCTACGTGGCAGATCTTTCCCATCTGCGTTGCCAAACAGGTGGAAACCGACGCAAGTAATTGGCTGCAAATACAATTTGACCCTGGTGTATTTCTCATTCCACATATTTCCCCAAACTATAAACAGTGTGGGTTGATTCCATTTGGTTTTTGGAGATTTAATGAGTTTGTAGTTTTCCTCTGGGTAATGTTGTCAGAGGACACTGAATCCTTGTTGTGTTAATTAAAGCTCCGCGCAGTGAATAGCTCGGCCTGAAGTCCCCATGAGACAGACTGTCGGGAAAATATAGTTTTCAAGTTAATAACTTGTTTTATGTACTTAGACGGACGCACATCTCGCGGGTATATCAGCTCTTTTTGGATTCCCAGTGGTCAGAAAGAGGAAATGAAATGCACTGAAATTAACAATGACACTTTTTTCCAAATTGCTCCTCGAGAAAACAAATTCTACGTAATGTGAGTTGCACAATATATAACTCTTTGAGATGATTTCATTTTGCCTTTTGTTAGCCAGGAGTTTGATTTGGATAGTGAGAGTTGACCTTGTGTTTTAAATGCTTCAAACAACACTTTTAATCAATGGACAAGAAAAAACTCCCATAGAAACAAAAAATAATCACTTTTAATAACAAGATCAATGGGGAAATGTGAAGAAACCTCAGGGAAAGCAACCAAGGAGAATCCTTCTCCCGGGACAAACAGACATGCGATAGATGTTGGCTTTATAAATGAAAAATAAATAATAAATGTACAACATAGGGGTCCGATAGCTCAAAGGTTAGAGACACAGGCCCATATGCAGAGTCCGCTGCCAAGTACGCAGATTCAATTTCCGACTGCGGAAAACTTCAGGCAACGTCATCCCCTCCATTTCCCCCTTCAACACTATATCGGTAATAAAGGCAAAAAAATACCTTAAATCCCAATGATAAAAACCTCTTATAAAGAATATATCTTGAGTCAATTAAATACATTCTCCAATTGTGATCAAATATCTGAATATATTCCTGGTTATTCCCAGTTGTATTTAGCATACTGGTTGTCTGATAGGGTTTATCATATCTCAGCAGGTCTCCACAGCTGCTGCTAATAATTAACCCACAATTACAGCCTAGTCGTGTCATGGCTTTGAGCCGTATCCTGCAGGACTGGTTAGAAATTCCAATTAAATCCAAGTAAAAACGGAAATGCAATACCGAGTAATTTATTTGGGGGGGTTATTTACTTACAGCCATGGTGGGATGCCTTTTTTTAATTAATTGCTAAACAGTTAAAGCTCCATGCGTTAAACTGTCCAATGTAGTGCACTTCCACGGGACGCTTGAGACTTCAATGACCCCGTTCGGTTTGAAATTGGAGTTGAATATGTTACAAATATCTCCACAAAGGGAGTCATATGCCTGAGGTGTGCTTGATTTATTCTCCTGACAGTGTATCAGCTCTTAGCCAACCCACATGGAGAGTTAAATCAAGCTCACCCCTAGTACTCGCACCTTTTTATGATATTTGAAACCATGTTCAAGTAATGTCATCTCACACCCTGGTTCAACCCACCATTCCCCTTCTTTTGTTTTCCTCCCCTTCTCCCTCCCACCCTAATGCATCCATTCCTCTCCATCCCCACTCCTCCCCCCCCCCCCCCCCTTGTACTCCATCCCCCCCCCACCCTCCTCAACAGTGTGGCCGGGATGCCGAGAACTTTGATCGTTTTTTCACGCGCCACCCGCCGGTGCTGACCCCTCCCGATGAGGAAGTGATTGAGAACCTGGACCAGGACGAGTTCCAGGGATTCTCCTTTATCAACCCCGAGTTCCCCGGAGCTGACGTTGCTTCACCTGCCGCCGAGCAGGCTTGACTTCAGCTCATGCACACATGGACACATGCACACACACAAATAGATCCACAATCATTTCCCCCAGTATCCAACCTGTATACCCTGGAACACAAACACACACACACACAAATATTTATCAACTTAAAAATCCTGGGAATGATGTGTGCTGTGACAGGAAGCAAGAAGCCATGACTTAAACATACATAAAATACACAAAAAGATGTAGACTTCATACCGCTGCAACCGGGACGATGTGTTGGCCTCTTCTGGAAATGGCCTAGGTGCATTATCACTCTAGTGCAGTGTCACAACTATCATTAAAACTGAGAAATGTAGATGCTTCGAAGTGGTCAAAATGTAATCTTTTGGCTAAATATGAGCCGTTGACTTTCTCAAAGCTTAGTTTTTGAGAAACATTGATGTTTTACTCAGCTAAAGCTTGGTGATCAACTTGTGGCTCACAGTGTGGACAAAGGACAATCATTTACCAGGATCAGACTAAGGATTAGAAAATGAATGGTGCCCCTACAAATTTCCTAAAATTCGACATTTTACGTTAAAATTAGTCTTAAAATGTGTTTCTGCATTGTTAAAACTGCAGATAATTGAAACCTTATACAGATCATTCATGATACTCACAGCATACACCATTCACATGTAACATAGCTTCAGCATTTCATTTTTATTACTTTTTTTTTGTGGAAATTGTGATTTAACTTTTCTTTTACTCATTCCAGTTCAATCAGAGTTGGGCCTGTACTTCTGATGTGCTTATTATTCAATGTGTAATAATAACAGCGTATGTACATTTATCTTTATCTTAGCTAAAACTGGAATGCTTCACATACTTGTGCATGAGTTTCTATATCAATAACAGCCCCGGTCTTTGTCTCCCAGCAGCATTTTAACATCTTATGTCTGCACCACTCTGCTGCCATGTGTGGCTGTTTTTCATGGTTTTCAAAATGCATATTCAAGAAAGATATTTGGTGTATGGTTTTACCCAAAGTGGAAGATTTGTGCCAAAAAAGACCACATATATCGGATGTTCTATGTGTCCTCTTTGTTGTTGCAGCACTGGGATCATGTTGGGAAAATGCTGTTGGGAAATGTAGTCCTATAGGCTTTGAGTCCGTCGAATAGATAATACTACTTTGTATACTCTCCTTTTCTGTTAACTAGTATATAAGCAACGAAAGAGACTAGCAGATAGATTCTTTGTGTTTGTTCAAAAGCATGATTCAGATACCCGGGCGTTTGTTTACAGCAGTGTGTGCACATGAATGTTTCATATGTGTGTGAATGAGAACTGTGTATGGAAACGCACGGTAAAGCATTTTTGTACGTGTGTCAATGCATGCCTTGCCTGGCCTTGCGTTAACATTTGTATTTATGGTGAATATCCACTTGACTTCCAACCAGTGGCTCCACAAGTGGCCGAAGAGAAAAAGCACTTTTTGAACATTAAAGCATGTAAACATGTCTCAGTAGAGGCACACAATACAATTATGGACGTGGAAAGGAGAATGATATGTCCTCTTTAAAGCAAGCTGTGTACAAATGAGTATGCCTGTGTTTGAACACAGTTACGTCCAGTACTGCAAATTACACCTTCATAATTCCTGGAAAGCAGCACTTCAGTACTAGAGATGTTTTCGATGGCCTGGAAATCAAATTCAACCCAGATTCTGCTTTTTTCAAATGCAGGTTGAGTACCTGACATCTCAAAACAGTAGGCCTGGAAAGGGTGTCTGGTCTGCGTCAAAAATAAGGCCACTAGCTATATTTCTAACAGCGGACCAACAACCATGCAGCTTGACCTCTGATCTAGTTTTTTGGTGGTATAAGGCCTCACTGTGATTGGTGTGTTTCAAGTAGCCCTCTGCATGCACAATTTCCATCCTAACTACAGCAGCAGAAAACGAGGACACAGGTTAAAGCTAGGCCTTCTGTGTGTGTGTGTGTGTGTGTGTGTGTGTGTGTGTGTGTGTGTGTGGTGTGTGTGTGTGTGTGTGTGTGTGTGTGTGTGTGTGTGTGTGTGTGTGTGTGTGTGTGTGTGTGTGTGTGTGTGTGTGTGTGTTGTGTGTGTGTGTGTGTGTGTGTGTGTGTGTGTGTGTGTGTGTGTGTGTGTGTGTGTGTGTGTGTGTGTGTGTGTGTGTGTGTTCCCTAGCTAGCAATAATCGTGTTGACAGGAAGGCAGAATCAGTAATGAACCAACCTTCAGAAGGCTCCGGTTAGGACTTTAATTCATTCACATGCAAAAGGCTGTGAGGTTATGAGGCTTATTGGTGGGTTTATTTACGCGGCCAGAGAGAAAGGCAGCTGAGACACTTCAGTGCAGCTAACATAGTGTGGAAGTGGCTGAAGTGCTTCCTCACGTCACACTCCTCAGGACATCAGGTGAGTTTTTTCTGCAGGTTTACTGTTGGTTATTATCAGTACTACTGGCATGACATTTTACAGTATCTACGATTACGCTGCAGTATCATGCAGTTAATTCACTTGAAAAAAAACAGTTATCTGTCATGCTAGCAGAAGTGGGAGTCTCTTAGGTTTCCACATGTAGAGAATATCATGCAACATTGTTAATAAAAGACAATATGTGGGCCAGATGATAAAGGGTTAGCAGAAAGCTGAGGGAGCTACGGCCTGGTTTCAGATGGGAAACTGCTTTTTGATGGCGTTCAGAGCTTTTTCTGTGGAATTATTTGACGTGATTGGGTTAACTGGGAAGTCACTGATTTAGGTACTAACATCTGGATAAAGTTGGTCGTGTCTGTTATCTTAGTCTTAAACTTTACTGCTGATGAGTTCAGCACAGAAGAGCAGCTTTAGCATTTTCAAAGAGTCTGAAAGTGAATGTGTTTTTATGACTTCCATTATCTGCGTTTTACCTTCATTGGTATGTATTACAGTCAGTGTCTCCTGTATTATGACAACAAATACCTATATATATATACTTAAACATAAGCATATAAAAACTGTGTCAAATGTTGATATCTACACCATGTGGTGAGTATTGTAAAAGACGAGAGGAGAAGTTCTCTTTTTGCATCTACGACTCTTTACTGTGAAGTAAAATGGACTGCATGAAAATGGCTTTTGTTTATTAGTTAGGATTTATATACATTTAGCATATTAGGGTGATTCATGTTTTCTGTGTGCGCATTGCTTCAAGGTGGGATCAAAGCTACTGTTGCGTGTGCTATATGGGATAATAATACACCTCAAGAAAAAAAAGAAAGAAAAATGTTTCTCAAAATGCTTTCCATGTGCCAAAATTATTTTGTTTGTTTGTTAACCAACATAGACAGGCATACACAAAATAAAGGATTTAAAATATGTCTTAGAGGATGTTTGCTGTTATTTTTGTGTTTAGATGATGTGAATTGGCTGTGGTGAATGAAGGAAAGGAGGTAAAGAGAAAATAGAATAGAAGAGGAAGGTGAAACGACAGGAGAGAAGAAGAGGTAGTAAGAATGGGCAGTGGAGACGAGGAAGCCAAGCGGGGCAGGCCACTACGACATGGCTGTGCATATTTCATGGCTGCCACTTATCATAAGAGCCCTGCCTTGATGGGGTAGCGTAGGTCTGATGACTTCAAGGAAATAACATGCAGAACACGGCCTACATACACACAGCCCTGCTGAGCCACTCCGCCTCGAAAGCTGTAGTCGCTGCTACTGTATAACTAGCTGCACATCTACCTTTAAGAGGGGTTGCTGGATATTGCACCATTTACTATCCGCGGTGTAATGTTTGCAAGTATTTACAGAAACTAACGATTGAAAACGGCGTCCACAACACACCAATCTTCCGCAGGGAATGCTTCGGTCCGTGATCAAAGGACTGGGGAAAGCTAGTGAGGTTCACATTGATTGGAAATGAAAAATATGCCAGCGAGATTTAACTTTAATGAAAGTCGGCAAACGTGTTGAGATGACCTTTAAGTTATTTACACTGGAGGATTGTAGAGGCATTTGTGACATCTAGTTTAGAAATAATAGGATACTTGGCTTTGATTGTCTACAACAGTGGTGCCCAACCTGCGCCAAAAATCGCAGGGGGTGCGCCAGGGCTCAGATGATTTGAGGTCTAATATCATATTTAGACTTTTTTTTTTAACACATAATAGTTACACAATACATGATTGTCGCTAAAAGCCTTATCTCTACATTACAATAAAGTATACCAAATAATTGATTAATTAATTTTAATAAAAATTCAAGTTGGTAGATAATAAAGGCATAAAAAGACAGAAATGTATAATTTTTTCTTTGATATAAATGTTTCTTTTGCGTATTAAGTGTCCAAACCAGGCTTTTCTGGATAAGCGCATTTTTAAAACAGTCATTGTCCATACCGGTTTCAGTTGAATTATTTGTCACAGTTGCTCCGATCAGATCGCTCTCCTCCATTTTGTAGATTATTTACGACTTTTGAATCCACATAAACACATCGGCAAAATCCGGCTTACTTTGAGCATGTGTTTTAAACAGTTTAATCCCTTTGTGAATTGTTTTCACTTGTGCCGTCCTTTCATTTCTTCATACAGCGGGAATCCAAATGAATTCATCCTGAGTCCAATAACCATCAAAGTCACTCCAATAGTGCTCCTTAATTACGCTTTCACCCTCCTTTAACAAAATACTTCACATTCATGAGTTTGTGACAGTAGTTGCAGCATTACCGCTGTTGCCTTGTCTGTCTGTTGGGGGGGGGTAACTTCCAACAGGAGTAATTTGGGGGGGCTCTCGGGGAAAAAGGTCGGGAACCCCTGGTCTACAACACACGTTTTGTAACGCTTTGTTATTTATGATTTCTTATTCTCCCATAAACCGCCAAAGCAGGCATTTGCCTTTTACCCAAGTGTTAACATGTTGTTTTGAAATATAATACAACACACACAAGTGCCAAAATATGGGGGTTTTATGAAGTCGACAGTTTGAATTCAATTAAGGCTTAAAGTTATGCCTTCAGTAAGGTGTTGCCGCTTTTAAGTTCCGCTTTATTTAAGGGTTCTGTTTGAGTAAAAGGCCTCTATGGAGTCGGCTCTTCAGTTAAACCAACCGATACCATACCGATTAATATCGTGGTTAACATGAATTACAAATGCAACATGCTAAGCAAGCAAAAGAGTTAGCTGGTAAGCTAGCATATGTTACGCTAATGGTGCCTGGCCTATTTTTCATCAGTTCAACTCAAAATATGGTCCCAGCTGGCTCCAAAAAGCGACTTGTGCAATTTAAGCTTCAAAATGATTGTCTAACAAACTGCTGATGTCTAAGGGACAGTATCCACTTCCTATACAGTAGGCTATATGTTTTTTTTAACACAGGCAGGAATCTGAATATGCTCTACATGTTGGGTCATGGTTCAGCCTTGTGTTGTATTGTAATGTTGTTTTCTAATCAAGACATTTAGGAAAAATCTGCTTATTCACATTCTTGTTGAGGAGTAGTTTGTGTCTCATTGTCAATGTATTGAGCAAATAACTGTCCCTGTTAAGGTTGATGAATTTATAGAAAGCTTTAGCTAATTAACTAGCGGATTAACAGCCAACCTAACTAAACATTAAGAATCAATATACAGTTCTGTCAGATATATAAATAATTAATTCTCTCCTAATTGCTTAGGACTTTCTTTATACCTCGCACTCCAATGTGGAAGATTTATATTTAGTGCAATACATTTCTCTAGTTATAGTTTTCAACGTGTAGCTTATGCATTGTGCTTGCTGTTCCTGATATTTGTGTTGAAAAAGCACAGCTTCCTGTTTTCCGTACCCCACATTCTTCCTCTTTGTTAACCGTATGCTAACATTGTGGTTGTGGCTGTATTTTATGTAACTTCATCCAAACAGCAATACAAACTCCTGTGTAACAGTGAGTTCCAGCACACATAGGCTGTATACAGTTTGTATTGGAGTGGATGTAATAGCCATGTACACAGTAAGCCGCGGCTGTGCTGGAGTGTGTGTGATAATTAATTCCAAATGTTGCGGCCCCCAAATTAAAGCCAGTGGCTTCAGCACAAAGCAGCCTGCGCTTATCAGCCCAAAACAGGTCAGCGTTCGATACCGCCTTTCATTCACCCTCCTCTCCTCTTCACCTCCCCGCATCCTCTGTGCCTCCCACTCTCCCCGCATCCTCAGCTGACATAGGCTCGTCTCCCGCTAATCCTCTCGTTACTGAAAAGAGATGGGGTTGAGAAAATGTGAGGGAGGTGGAAGGGAGTGAGGCAGAAAGAGGAAGGGAGGCAAAGACTAAATTAAAGACTCCTCTATTAAAACCACTGCCTCTGGAACCGAGTGACTTGAAGAACAATCGTGTGTGTTTGCCCTGATGCTGCTGTGTACTCCAAGCTTTCTATCTATACATCTACACCGAGGGCCACTGATATTTATCTCACTCGCTGTCCTTCGCTGCATCTCTTCCTCCCTTTTTTTCTCTCTCTCCATATCTCGGTCTCTCTGCCTCACAGCATTAGCTGCAATTGAAGCGTGTTGAGATGGAACACATTATGAGCTGGCCTACATGGCTGGCAGCTGTGTGTATGTGTGTGTATGCGTGTGTGTTAGTTTACATGTGTATATTTGGTTAAAAAAAAACTGCATGCAAGGTCTTCAACCATGTGCACTAGATTACGAAGGTTTTGAAAACATAGCATGCATTCAAATCTGTGTGCTTGTTTATATTTCCAGTCAGATAGATTCCCTCAACTGCAAGTCATACGTTGAGTTACCCTTGGTTTGTCAGTACATCAATCAGTAATAGCGAGTACTGACGTGGATTGGAAAGATGTCCTAGAATATTCCCTCCGGATATAACAAATTAAAACATGTTTTATCATCCATTAGTATTATAGTGGTTATGATTTGAACTGAAACCTAGTAATTCATTTCAGGTTCTATTTCTTCCTATAAATTACCCTAAATCCTCAAAACATAATCTTACGATAGCTCCATGAGTTGGTTGAATATGCCATCTCTGATTTATGTTTCAACGTTTCCCACTGCCTTGTTTTAAATATGCATGTTGTAACAATGAACGTAATGGATGCATTGCATGCTAGTGTGCTAACAGAGGCTAAAGTTGCATGTTTCAAAAAATATTGTTGTTATTGCGTTTAATCTTGACAGGGTTAACTAAAACTAAAGTTAACACAATTGCTAAACATAATATTGGAAATGAAATCCAACCATGCACATTTGAGTGTTGAACGGCGCCTCTCTTGAGACGTTCAGAGTGGATATCATGCCCGAGAAGGTGAGGTGGATCTGGGGGTCCCTGGATGGAGGGAGCTCCCCTCAGGCGGTGGAGAGTTGGCAGATGAAGGTAGGAGATGCAACGCCGGTTTGAAGTTCCTGTGATCTTGAACGCTCTCCTGTCCCTCTCTGTCTCTCTGGTTGTTGTTTCTTCTTCCTTGTCAAATAGCAGAACGCTTGTATCTTGATTTTCTACCTTCAGAAGAACCAACATTATTACTTTGATGGATTCTCCTCTTCTTTAGTCCTGTCTCTTTCTCTCCCTCCTCTTCCTCATACTGGGGCTTCAGCTGTTTGTGTTTGTCAAACGCTCGTGGTGTTCGAGGTTCAGACTGTAGATGTATTTATGGCTGTGGATTTTCTGGGTTCGCCCCCTGTGTGGTTTTCTCTGTGACCGCTGCTCAGTGATGTGAATATTTATGTGGCCCAGCATTTGATCATTTTCCCTCTCTGCTGCTCTCTTCATCCCTCTGTACTTCACGAATCTGCCCCTCTGTCTGGGATTATATGTGGTTTCAATGATATTTGCTTACTAATGTGGTTGTTGAGTTTGTTTTTGTAACAGTTCCTGGCCTAAATATGGTCATTCCTGATTCCAAACTAAACACTTAAGGGCTTCAGAACGTCTTCAAAAGTCTACAAATGTACCACTTTTATTTTAAATGGCTTATTTTGCTCACAGGCATTTGCCCAATATGATCCACACATACTCCAATGTGATAACAGTAGAAAATGGCCACATTTGGGATTACTTTTAATCATGATTAGGAGGGTTACTTTACTAGTTACCTGTAAAAACAAATGTAATAAGTACTTAGTCATTTTACAACATTATTATTTTGGTAACATTATAATGTACGTGAAGGGAATACTTGTTTTTTGGTATCGTGATGACTTAATCCCGTTACTCCCAAAGCCTGCTTTTAATACACCCAAACTAAATTGATTGATACTTGTCACTAATCTGTACATGCCTTGGACATGAAGTATATGGATGTCCACGACCAATCTTGGTGTAGGAGTTTTAAATATCCTGTGACACACACACACACACACACACACTCTGTACTTCTCCTCACTCTTTGGAGAACATCCTACAGGCCATACATGCCGTTCAGTGATATGTGAATGCCATCTTTACTTTGGTGTGTGCTGTGATGCAGAGCCTCACAGCTCCATCAGCGCACATGTGAAGCTTCAATAAGAACGAACTCTCCAACACAGCATGTCAGTGTGAGTGAATCAAATGGCAGCCGTTCGCTTTTACCGCATCTAACTCTCCCCTCCCCCACTCACTGACACACACTCCTCCATCTTTAACACCCAGCTCGCTCTTTTCTTTCCTCTGTCCATCCGCCCACTGAGCCAAGCAATAACAATGCCCTGCCCCAGAGTAACCCTCAATCCACATGCACACACAAACACACACAGTTTTCCCCTCACCTCCCACATAAAGTCAGTACTAGTCTCTCTTTTTCCCGTCTTCATTCATGTCCCTTGGCATCTTTCTCTCATCCTATATCTTAGTATTGGCTCTCATGTACTTCCGTTCCTCATTCTTCCACTTTATCCTTGAATTGAATTAACATGCTTTATTATATTTCTAACTTTGAGATCTTCTCAGTATTGGTTGCATGACTCTGTATGTTACTTCTCTTACCCTCTATTCAAGGCGCATGATTTCGGACGATCTCCCTTTCTGTTTCATCATCTATATTTTTTTCCCAATTGTATGTCCTCATTCATACAGGTGCTATTTTGGTCCTCTTAAAGGGGCCCTATTGTGCTTGTTTGGGTCTTCCCTCTCCTGTAGTGTGTGATATTGTTTGTGTGCATGTAAATGGTCTGCAAAGGCTCAAATCCTAAAGTTCCCTCCAGAGGGAGCTTCTCAACCACACACTCAAAATGGCAAACACTTGCATAATACAATCTAAAGGCTCTGTATGTAAACTGAAACTGTATCAAGGTGTAACTAAACATAACAACTAACTTGAACTAAGAAGATGTCCAAACGAAGATGACTTGCGCTTTTATCCGGTGATACTTTACTATATATCTAACAGTCTTTTGTCTCTCTTCTTCTCTTTTCCAATCCTTCCCATTCTTCTACGACCATTTTTGTTTGTGTTTTCCACCCATTATACCTTCTCTTCTTCAACATCTCATAAACTCCACCTGCAGAAGAACAAGAAGGACACTTGTAACTTTGACAAGGAGTTCACCAAGATGCCGCTGGACATGACGCCGACAGACAAGCTCGTCATCATGAACCTGGACGAGGAAGACTTCCTCGGCTTCTCCTACACCAACCCTGCATACGTGGCTCCTGGGAAATAACACACACACTGTCTCACTGACGGACTGGTAGAACATTAGATTTCAGAGCAGATGGGAAGGAGCTCAAATTCATCTGATTGTGTCTATGTTTAGTAAATGTCTGCATCTCTTTTAGGCAACACTGGGGTTCATCCAATACTTCAGCTCAAGAAAGGTATCACAACAACAAACTTGCACAGACTGGATGCCAAAGATTTTGAAGTATCGAAAATGCCCTACGTGTCAAATATGCTTTTTATATAGGACAAAATACATGCTCGATTGGAAAATATCGATTCCAAAACACTACAATTGACTTTAAAAAATGGGTAACAATGATATGATGAGTCCAGATGCCATAGACATTACACCACCTGTTCTGCTTGCCAGATATACAAGCGCTACCTTTTATTTTATTTTATTAATGTATTGTGATTCATTGACTAGTGTTGTTCCAGACCTTCATCAGAGTAACTCAAATGAGTGAAATGTGACATGGCTTAAACCTATGTTTAACTAATCTGATTGGATACAAGCAGCAGTCTCAGTTTCTGGGGTGTGACTTACCGTGTGCAGTTAAAATGGCTACCATTCATGGCTAACGTTGAAAGGACAATTGTCTTGTGGGAGTACATATTTTCAATTTGGGACTTATAATAACATCTGTTGCCAACACAAGTTATGATACCTATGTCTTGTTCAACATAATAATCCCAACATATTGACACCACTTCTATAATAGTTTAAGCTTTAATGCAATTGACAGAAGTGAATATAGCTAAAGTAATGCTATAAAGCGAATTACATCATGGACTTCATGTCCCCACCGCTTAGCTAAAGGTGCCTAATGTTTGGCGTGATAACCTTTAGTAGTCTAATTTAGCCACTTATTAGCAACCAGATTTTTTTAATGGCATAGAAGCTTCACAGATTGACGAGTGGGTTGTTATTAACGTATGTCGTAGAACAAATGTGAAAAATCGCGTAAGCTTGTCTTAACCCCAGACCTTATTTAAGGCATCTTACCAAAAACGAATTCGTAGAAACATTGACTATGACATGAGGGAACCGCAAGTTCTAAAATGCATTTCCAGGTTTAAGACTCGTTCCCTCACCACTGAGCAGATGTTTCAGCTCAGGAGCAGACCAAATTCTAAAAATGTTGTTTTTGGTTTCCATGATGTTTTATATATTCGAGTGTGCTCATAACTGTATAACTTGCCAACAGACTCCATTATCTTCTGCAGCAATGTAGCTAGAGGCCTGAGTAAACGGGCTGTGGCACCAATGGTATCCATTTTAACACGCACCATGAGTAGTGATGTGTATCAGTTCAATTTGTATGTCTTGACCATTGTTGCCTGTTCCAGCCTTTGCACTGTCATGACGAGTGCTGACACGCAGTCGGACTGAGCGCCTCACACTGGGCATCGCAGAGGAATACGCCTAATGAGAGAACTTCACCGCCTGTCAAATCTTTCCGTCCTCTTGTTTTTCTTTTTCCTCCTTGGCTCTTGCCTTCTTCTTTCTCCCTCCCCCCCTTTTCCCCCATTGCCCGCGTTGTCTTTCCTTTATTTTTTATTTTAGTTTTCGCTTTAATCCGTACGTCTGACAAGGCCTCACTGGGAGCCTGGTATGACGTGGTGTCACAGGGTTGGCGATGCGGCAGTCACTGGTGGAGCATTTCCCACACACACACACACACACACACACACACACACACACACACACACACACACACACACACACACACACACACACACACACAGAGTAAATGAGAAGCTGCTTTGACAACCCCCAAGAGAGCGATTTCACAAACAGCAATAATAACAAGAGCTGCTTTTCTCAATTATTTATTTTGCACTTCCTTCTGTGGCTGTTTTTGTGTGCATTAACACGTGTGTGTGTTCTGACAAATGTCCATATGCTAGAATATATGTATGAACATGTGTGTGTGTGTGTGTGTGTGTGTGTGTGTGTGTGTGTGGTTTATAAGGCTTCATTGGATAAAGCCAATTATTTCAAATTCAACAAATCTGCCTTCCAGCTGCAAGCCACATTACATTGACTATAATGTCGACTTGCTTGCTCCGTGTACTGTGTACACACACACACACACACACACACACACACACACACACACACACACACACACAGTCCAATCCATGACTGAGGGTTGGAATTATTAGCTGAAGCGTAACAAGGCGGACATTGTGAAATGTTCGCTCCTGGAGGCACACAAGACATATACTGTAGGTCCATTACACAGGCCTAGAATGTTTTTCCCTTCTTTAATCAGCACAAACAGTACCCTCATGTATACTATATACAGTTCATATGCATATATTGTACATATTTCTATATATTTATATATATATACATATATATGAGCATACATGAACGCACAGCATCCTTCCTGACTGCAGTCCTGCTGTTCTTTTGTTAGATGTCGTAGAATATAAAGTATAACTTGTGTGTGTTGAGCGTAGAGCTGTGTGTTGCTCGGGTCAAGGGTTTAAATGTCTCCTAATGTTGATCACGCCTACCCTTAACTTCTGCTGTTGGGAGTCGTAGACCCTGAGGCATTTAATAGCACTCAAAAGGTGTGTGTGTGTGTGTGTGTGTGTGTGTGTGTGTGTGTGTGTGTATAACTGCATGTTATTCAGATATGTTAAAAGGCCCCTACTATGCTTTTTTTGAGTTTCCTTCTCCTGTAGTGTGTTCTATAGGTTTGTGTGCATGTTAATAGTCAGTAAGGACTAAATCACAAAGTTTCTCTCCCACACCCCCCTCCCCCCCTTCATGAAACGCCTCCATTGGACTCCTTTGTTTACATCCTGAACATAGTGACATCACTATGTAACACTCGCGCTTCTATTGGCTAACGCTCCAACACATTGTACGTAATAGACTAAGGGGTGGGACATCTCTAAGCGGTTGACCAATCACAACGGAGCCAGCCAGCTAACCAATCAGAGCAGCCTGGGCTCTGGTTTCAGACAGAGGGTGAAAAGAGGTGCTGCAGCACAGGCAGCATGAGGAAAATAAAGAGCTTTTTGAACTTAAAGCAGGTAGATATGTCCCAGTAGAGGCACAACATACAAATATGAACCATTATGAGCATGATAGGGCCCCTTTAAGTACTGTACACATTTATATAAGTCTTTAAATCTGATAAGAGATCTCTTCTATTTTTAGCAAATAACCTGTAACGTAATCATCAGTTACTTGTTATGTTATAATGTCAACAATCCCGTATCAGGACTATAAATAATTATACTATGCATGCATGTGATGATCTTTCTCTTTCATATCTTGCTCCATATGATATGGATGTATCCTATACTAAGTGTTGTTTGATGGACAGGTATGTGATAAATAGACATTTATAAGGTATGTGTTGCTTAGTTTATGGTCTCATGTTATTGTTGCATAATGATGAGATAGTATAAAAGGGAAATGCGTGCTACGTTTGTACATATATAAAAACTTTTCAAGTGTTAAGGGGTAAGAGTCTTCCATTTCCATGATTACATTTATACATAGATGTGTTTAGGGGTAAAATGACGTATATCAGTTGCAATGGAAAAAAGCATATTTTCTCATTCTGCAGGGTGGAAGAGTAAAGGCCTAAACACCTCCTCCTTCCTTTGCTCCTTCATTTCTTTCCGACCTTTTATTCGATCACGTCTTTCCGTCTGTCATTTTATTTTTCATCTGACCTTTCCTCCTCATCCTTCCTCTCCCACTCAGCTTCCTCATTGTCTTTTCTCTTGACCTTTACCCCTTCTTGGCTCACCCTCTCCACTATTTCCCTTTATTCTCTTGGAGATCTATTTCCCGCTTGTTTTGTATTAGCTCTTTCTTCCTCTCGTCTCTAATCCATTCTTTATCATTCTCCTCTCATTATCCCTACATTGTCCCTATATATGTCTCCCCTCTGTCTCTTGCAATCTGAAGCCTTGGAGAGGTTACTTGACAGATGATTAGTATAATTTAAATTCCAAGCTTGCCTCTTGAACATAGAACTGCTTTGACATCATCCGGGCTTAAGATAGTATCGACAAATAGTTTAACAGTAACCTAAAGATCATTTTTACATGCAGATAACTGCAAAGGATGCAACGAAAAGTAAGGATGTGTTTTGTGAGATAGTTTGCTGATAAGAAAATGTGTATTGTGAAGTTTTATTTGATTGTAGAATAATAAATCATGATGAAAAATCACATGTCTCGTTTGTCGTCAAATGTGGATGCTGGTTTTAAAATCCAGTAATGAGTTTCATTGGCTACAGCTACTTCTACACGTTGGTCATTTACAAGCTTAGTTCTTCCTACAACTACTTGCTAGGTTTAACCAAGTGATTTTGTAAATGTAGGTCTGACTTTTTGATTTGATATAGGTAGGCTATACATCAGGGGTGTCTACGGGGGCCATTTTGAATCGGCCCTCAGCTAATTCAAAAAGTATAATGAAATATGACCCACAAATGAAACTTGTGCTTTTCTTATATTGTACTTTCTTAAATATAAATGTAAAAATATATCACACAGTAGCATTCACGTGTTAATAAATAAGACCACTTTTTAAATTAAATTCAGTCAATTAAAGTTGGAAACATTTTCTAACAAATCTTAGTTGATAAGAAAAAAGCCCAATAACTTATGTACATATCAAGCTTGAAATACACCCTTCCTATTTCTCCTTATTATAATCACTGAGGCTTCTGTTTGAAGGGATGAGCTGCTAACCAGATAAATGAAGCCTCATAGAGAGCAGGCAGTTTTTATCTTAAAGCATATTCATGTTTCAAGCCTAATTCACCTACATTTTGCTCATTTCTAACTTAACTTACGAGGTAATATACCTCTCTATAAGTGGCCCAGCCCTTCGTATATTTGTCTGTATGTGGCCCTCGGTGAAAAAAGTGCTATAATTGGAACGTACCTGATAATAAATCTGTTTTATTGAGGAGAAAATGACAGATGATTGGCAACCTAACCAATGCTAGGTCTTAACGTAACATTGTACAACTTGAGTTAAAGTTAATTTAAGTGTGTACATATATTAGCTAGAAACGTTTTAGTTGGCTGATTGCAAATAATGACATACTGCTCAATTCAATCAATACAATAAAGTGTGGCCTTCTTACAGCTTCAGTTCATTAAATAGAGAAAACCCACATGTGTACCTCTTATTTGTGATAGTGCTGTGTTCACCGTATCATTACACTTTGCTATGTATCCAAGATGGCAGTCAGTGCGGTTTGAGAAGTGTCCAGCCTTCCACACTTAACGTTTTGGACGTTATCAAAGTAACATCCGAGTGCACTGCCTCTTGCCTAGATTAGCATTGGGACACACTCAAAATATCACATGTAAATACTGAAGCATGCACATGGAGGCAAGTGTTCTTCCTGGTACAAACACTGTAAAAAGGCCCTTAATATGCACTTGCCCCGTGCACAACGACGCTTGATAGGCCTGTGCTATGATTGGACAGTTGCTGTTGGGGGCGGGGTCATAATGTAAATAAGATTTGTTATCAGTGGTTGTTATTTGTTTAGGTTACTGATCCTGAGGCTAACTAACTAGCAAATAAGCTATGTGCTCTTGGTGATGGAAAGAGAAGGATGAAAGCAAGATGGAGGCTGAAGTGAACGACAGCAGGGCACTGCAGCACACTGGAGCCAGATGAAAAAGGAAGAACGGACAAAAGCAAAAGAATCTCTTATTTATTTCATTCAGTGGATCTTAAAAAACGCTCAAGAGGGGAGCATGACGGAGGAGCTTATTGGATTTATTTCACACTGATCTTTCTTTCTAGCGCACTTCCTCTCTCTTTCACCCTCTCTCTCTCCTCTTGCAGCCCTACACACATTTTCATTAGGGCCAACGTATAGACACACTTTCACACAGTCAGACATGTGCCTATACAATTAAGATACATCTCTTTCTCTGTGTTCTTCCATTCATTCACTCTCCACTTCCTCTCCTTCTAATCAATCAATCCAACTGTCAGTCCTTCGCCAAATCAGTGTCCACACAACACACACACACACACACACACACACACACACACACACACACACACACACACACACACACACACACACACCATTACACCCTTACACACATTTTCATTATGCACGCACATTAGGAACGCTTTCTCATGACCGCTGACCTTGTCTCCTCTGTCGCACAAACAAACATTTTGACCACAAGAATCTTTAGCTTCAACGCAATGTTTAAATGTGAAATCTTTGGGAATTGAAATCTGGTCAGAAATATTTTTCTTCAGCCAAATGAGGCAGAACACGTCTTTTAATCTCCCACTTTCAATTTGCACACACACACTCTTTCATGGAGAATTTCCTGGGGCTGCTTCTGGGGACATCCAAGTCATAAATCTAAGTTTTGACATATTAGCATTACGCCAGAATCATGCCACCTCACCATATGTCCTCTCTGCGCCCTGGAGTCCTTCCATCTGGTAAAACACACAAACATGAAAGCACACTCTGTAATATCTCACATATCCTTAGTCTTTATTGCATAAAAGCACATGTGTGTGTGATGTCCTCCTCTGACTGTGAGTGTATCCAGCTCTCTCACTTTGCAGTATGCTTGTGTTGTCAGTCATCTTGCACTTCCTCTATCTTCCTCCAAACAGTTTGTCTTTCACTCTCTCATTTCTCTGTGGTTTTCCGTTTCCTCTGATTTCTTCCTCTTGTATCGCCTGCCCTCCTCCTCTTCCTCCTCCTCCTCCTCTTCCTCCTTCTCTTCTCTCAGTCTCTGAGCACTGGCTAGAGGCGTGAGAAGGTTCCAGCTCACTGAGCAGAAACCCCTGCAGTCCTCCTCCTCCTCCTCCTCCTCCTCCTCCTCTCTTCAAGAACCACAGCGTCTTCCTCTCTTCATCCTCCTGAAAGTGAGAATGGAGAAAAGGCAGGACGCATCAATGATTTTTAAACTACAATTCCCATGATGCTTTTCTGCATAGTGGCCTGTGACCTCCTCACCCCCGCTGCCTAGCAACACCAGGGTCATAAGTGAAATGGTAATCAGGCTTTTTATAGAAGTTCAGACGGTATCTCTCAGCTGTCAGGAGTCGTGCCTGCTTTTCAGACATAAAAGACACGATTTCTGATGACTGGAAAAAACTGCATTTATTATTTCTAATTGATTATGTTCTTTATGTTTATCTGTTACTCTGATTACGAGTATGTCCTTGGACCGCACATCGGACAAGAAAAACTTCCAACAAAACCCCACAGTTGATAGGGGAAAAACATGAAGAAACCTCAGGGAGAGCAACAGAGGAGGGATCCTCTCCGGACGAAGTGCAAAAGAAGTCGTGTGTAAAAGATAATACATTTACAAACATAGGTATTCCAAACACTAGAAAACATCATGTGTTATTTGGAAGAAGATGAAGATGGATCCAGGTGGGTGTCAACACCCTCTGGCTGCCATCAAAGAAAGAAAGTCAACGACTTAAAAACTCACTTTTTCTCTCTGGCTTTGTTTAGTTATTTATTTATTCATTTAGTTCTTTATTTTATATTTATAACATAACATAGGATTTCATAAAAGTATTTTTAAATAGAGTTGATACATTATTCGAATATAGGAATAGTAGATAGGATTACTTAAAATATAGTACCTTATATTTCATCTTTTTTCCCTTTAGACCCTTGTGGTTTATTCTTAAAAACCCTTACCCTTACCCACCCCCCATGTTCCCTCTGCTGGTCTATGGCCTTGTAGAGGGTAACGGTCCCCTCTGCTGGTCTATGGCCTTGTAGAGGGTAACGGTCCCTCTGCTGGTCTATGGCCTTGTAGAGGGTAACGGTCCCTCTGCTGGTCTATGGCCTTGTAGAGGGTAACGGTCCCTCTGCTGGTCTATGGCCTTGTAGAGGGGTAACGGTCCCTCTGCTGGTCTATGGCCTTGTAGAGAGGTAACGGTCCCTCTGCTGGTCTATGGCCTTTGTAGAGGGTAACGGGGTACAGAGTCGCTTAGATAAGAGGGGGGGTGCCATCTGACGAAGAGATAGGTTGTTGTGCTCCCTATCTCTGTTTCTTATCCTATATCTAATAGAACTGCTCGGGTCTTGATAGATTGAGCGGGGAAGTTCATGAGATCTTTCTAGAGGGTTATCAAGAATAACTTTTATCCAATGACCTTTTCCCTCTCTGTCTGTGTCTGTGTATTCTCTTGTTCCGATTAACCCAGCCAAATCTTTGTTCTTGTTTTGTATCTATATCTACGCCGGGATCCGGAGTCGAGGCTGATCCTCTTACTGTAGTCCTGTGTCTTGGATCCTCTATCCTGAGTTCTGGATTAAGTCGTGGACTTCGGGTCGTGGCTGAACCTGTCTCTGCGGTCCTGCCTTGGGTCTCGTCATGCTGCTTCCCTGATGGCTTCCACAGGATTGTAGCTGACGTGGATTCATCTTCTTATTACAGACACATGACTTTCCTAACATTCGGTCTATATGCTGTAAAATGTATTATCTCTTCAATTTACACACGGCATCTATTGCACGTCTGTCCGTCCTGGGAGAGGGATCCCTCCTCTGTTGCTCTCCCTGAGGTTTCTCCCATGTTCCCTTTAAACTGTGGGTTTTCTCTGGAAGTTTTTCCTTGTACGATGTGAGGGTCTAAGGACAGAGGGTCTAAGGACAGAGGGTCTAAGGACAGAGGGTGTCGTATTTCTCATACTGATATTCTGTGCTGTTGTATTTGCTGTAAAGTGTCTCTACTGTAGGCTATTTTATTTTATGTACAGCACTTTGGCTCGACCAAAAATTGTTTATAAATGTGCTATATAAATAAAACTTGATTTGATTTGAAAAGAAGCAGAAAGGTGAGCGTCAGGCAGCTCCTCAGCGACAGGGACAGCCACGCCTCAATGCTGACTTACTGCCAAGGCAAGGCCACTTTTCAACACAAGGCCATTCAAAGTGCTTTGCAACATTAAGAGCATAAAACAACATTAGAAACATTAAAAAGCAAAGATAATAACACATTAATACATGAATACAAGGTACAATGCAGTTGTAAGATATATGTATTTTTCTTTTTTGTAATGACTTTGTAATATAAAATACTTTAATATTGTTTTAATATTGCTTATCTGTATATTGTGTTGCATTGTTGGAGAAGATTTTCAACGACATAATTACTCTGCCAGCTATGTTGTTTGACAATAAAGAACCTTGAACCTTGAAGATGTGAATAGTTCAATTCAAAGTAGCGGCAAAAAGAAAGTCTTCAGCCTGGATTTAAAAGTAGTCAGAGTTGCAGCGGACCTGCAGGTTTCTGGTATTGTTCCAGATATTTGATAATATCCCTAACCAAATTCTCACATTCCACACAGCAATTCTGAAGATCTCTCCCCAGACCCATGTATGTAGCTGGTCTGAGAGAATGATCAACATTGTGCATAACAAGATAAAACAATAACACGTTATCAGCTGCCGCCAACAGGCAGGAACAGGGAGACACAGCACTGGAGCACTTTGAGGTCAGTACAAACCGATAAAATGGGTCAAAGTTATGGCCTAGGAACACATTTCCCCAACAGATAGATACTTTAGTTATCCCAAAATTGGTACATTATTTTGTCACACAGCAGAAGCACTGTTAAGCATTACACAAGTTAAATATTAAAAATATACAATGGACACAAATATATTATATATATTAAAAATTACCATTCGCAGTCAAGTAACATACATATTATAATAGAAAGGACATATCACTCGAGTATCTAATATTAGATATAGGTGTAATTTTGGATTGCTTCAAAGTAATGAAATCCAGTAGTTAAAATAAAGTTTGTATAAACATAAAACTAATTGCATGTGACTTCTAAACCACATCTGGACTAATGTTGAGAACATTGTAGAGTGTGTAAGTTCTCCTAAATCACTAGCTAGTACAAGGCACTTAAGCACACATCCGTAGTAGTTCTCGCATGAGTCTGGTGCAATGTGTTTACTGTACATTGTTGTCCAAGACTTACACCAACAACACGCACCTCCCTTCAAAGCCTCCCACAATCTGCTCTCTCTCCATCCTCCCTTTTTCCTCCCTCTCTCTGCTCCTTTTCTGGCTTCCCTCCCTCCCTCCTGTCTCTCACCAAGGTGAAACGCTGTCTTCTCTTCCTGAAGTCTTTTCTATGTAATGAGTCTGCCCTGTGAGATAACGCAGGCGAGCAAGGGCTTCGGACACAATTCACACACACACCACACACACACACAACACACACACCACACCACACACACACACAGCACACACACACATACACACACACACACACACACACCATCAAACCGGCAGAGCAAGTGAGAAGGTGATAGAGAGCGGTCACTGCTCTCTCTTTTGCATCCGTTCATGCCAATTATTTAACTATGAACTGTAATCCTTCTTCTTCCCTCTCACTCGTCACTTTTCTGTCTCGTCTCTCTGTTTGTTTTTGATCCCTTTCATTTCTTTCTGCTTCCTATTCTGTTTATTTCTGTTGTTTGTCCACACCACACACTGCGTTCTTCAACTGTCATTCAGGTCATCACTCACTTCAACCAGTCACTTACATCCTGATAAGTAACCCAGCAGTTACTCAGTTAAGGCATCAACAGCTAATCCTGCAATGCTGTAGTTACTCCAAATACCAACACTTTACCGTTTCACTTGACAGACAGGAAAACGAGAGAAAGAAATATCTGTGTTATGTATTTCCCCTCTGGGTATTACAGAGCCACACACTCATTGATTGTCATTGATTAATGAATATGTGTCTGAAATGCTCAGAGAGAAAGAAAGAAAGAGTTGCCAGTCAATAGAAATATCAAAACTAACAATTAGAGAAGAGGCTCCATGCATTTATTCATCCCTGCAGTGCTGTCATCCCATCAGTTGTATTTGTCTCCAGTGACGAAGACAGGCTTTTATTCATTGCTGTTTAAACAGCAATACAATGAGCTTTTAAACAGTCAGATCTGTTTCAGACCGCCTGCGGCACACCACACACACACACAACACACACACACCCACACACACAACACACACACACACACCACACACACACACACACACACACACACCACACAAGGCTTTCTCACTTTCTCTCAAAAGGCACATGTTTCAATAATTGTACACATGCACACTACAGAGTCACGTGAACAGAGACATAAACAGGCACACGCTTTAGTACATGGTACACACCGTGCATCCTCGTGCACATACACGCGCGCACTCCCCGTGAGTGTTAAGTGAACTGTGAAGCTCAGACCGCCTTGTGTGGAAGCCATCGCTGGAGTGGAATCATTAAAAACGGTCCGTGGCTCTTTAAGTGGCGTCTCTGCTTCTCTCCCGGGCGCGATTCTTCATGCATCGCTTGCCAATCTCTCTTTCTCTCCCCCTCCTCTCTCTCTCTCTCTCTCTCTTCTAACTAATCAGTGCGGTGCAGGGGCTGCTGGCGCCGCGCAGGCGGAGGACAGAGGAAAACAGAGGGGAGAAAAACGCTGCGCTTCGGTTCAGCACCAAGGACAGCAGCAAAGCGAACATTCAGCTCCGCGGACAGCTCCCCAGACGCGGTAGACGCGTCCTGCAGCGGCAGAGGCGCGGCACAGCACTGTCTAAAAGACTTAAAGGAAGATTTAGGATATTAGAAGTGTGTGTTTTGTGAAACAAATTTGCTGGAACATTAGTGTGTTTATAAACACTTTTCCCTAGATATATCCAAGATCCACTTTTCAGAAACGATAAGCTCTGATAAGGGGTTCCTAAAGATGTCTCTCTTATGATAAAAAAAAAAGTAGGGCCCCTTTTTCACTGAAACTCTACATATGCTCTCCTCTGTGGACTGGAGCCCACCATGATTTATACATGATGGTGTTGCGGCGGTGGGCGGGACATGCAGCAGTGACTGCATATGATTGGTTCCTCAGGGTAGCTGTCACCCAAGGAGCCAATCAGAGCCAAGCGGTGCGGCCTCAGGCGGAGGTTTGAGGAGACGCGCGGTTAGTTTTAGTTTGTGTTGGTTGGACCGAGAGGAGGAGGAGGCTGTGAGAGGAAGACGAAGAGGAGGAGGACGAGGAGGAGGAGGAGGCGACGGCTGTCATTTTTTTCCATTTGTACCAACGGGCACGTTTCTCGGGAGCAAACCCAGGCGGGCTGTAACTGTCCTACCGGCTCCATCAGCAGCGGCTTTATCGGGACGGTTCGTCCACGTAATGGTTCAACTCTCGGCGGCGAGAGAGAGCGAACACGTCCGTTTTCAAGGAGAAATTTGATTAATGCCGTCTAGGTTTCAATGTTGGTGCCTATGTTAAATACCCGTATTGCGTGTCTCTCCACTGCAGATAATGAATGGGAGGGAAAAAACTGAATTTATATTAGAGTCTGCGTGCTTGGACGAGCTCACTGTAAGCCTATTACTGTGGACATCGAGGAAGAAGAAGAAGAAGAAGAAAAAACATGTCAGTGAGTCAACAGCTGGAGAGGAAAACACACGACGGATCTCGGTC